>NW_009223066.1:2772-2995 GCF_000690835.1 Fulmarus glacialis | reverse complement strand
AAATGCGTCCACCACCTCCCCCTCTGCCCCGAGCCCCCCACCTCCTACCCCTCTCTCAACCGTGGCACTCGTGTGGGGACAGCGTTGGGAGCCCCCCCCTCCATTGCAGGGGCTGCCTGCCCCTCCCCAGAGCCCCTCTGCCTGCGCTTGGCAGCTTCCCCCAGGCAGATGGAGGTGCTTTAGCAGGCAGGAGCCTCTGGGGGTCAACCCACAACCCGCTCAG
>NW_009223066.1:2130-2346 GCF_000690835.1 Fulmarus glacialis | reverse complement strand
CTGAAGTACCCAGGTGTCCCTGTGTCCCCAATCTCTGTCCCCTCCAGGGACAGACAGGAGACGTGCGCATGGCCCATGGTGACAGCATGGGCACTGTGAGGACCACAGGACACAGGCACCCCGGGGCAGTGCCCACCTCTGCAGTCACGCCCACCCCGTATCTCCCAGGTGCAGAGAGCACCCTGGACCCACGGAGGGGACATCCTCTCCCCTCAC
>NW_009223066.1:1129-1686 GCF_000690835.1 Fulmarus glacialis | reverse complement strand
AGGGTGAGCCCTGCCAACCCTCCCACAGCATGGGGTGTGGAGCTAACACACCAAAGCCTACCTTTCCGTTCCCATATCCCTTCCCTGGTCAGCAGGACCCACCCAGGACCCACCCCCCGCTGCGGGTCCTCACTGCAGGGCAGGCAGAGCTGGGGGTGATGCTGCCCCCCCCTCCGTGTAAGGGAGGGGCAGCCAGGGGCAGCTGGGGACCATGCGGGGGGTCTGGCAGTCGGCATCAGCCGTTACCTCGTACACTGTCCCAGTACGAGACGGGGGGGCTCCAAGCACCACGGGAGCAGCCGGCAAGATACGGCCCCAGGGGAAACCCCGCAGCCATCCGGCACTGACCTTCCACGAGTGGCTCTGGGGTGCCCCAGGTGTCGGGTCGGGGGGTGTGTGAGTATGCGCCCACGCGCAGGGGACGAGTAAGAATCTAATCAGGGTCCTTTTCCTTAATAAATCATTCGTCTTAATCCAACGCCCTCCTTCCTGTTCTAATAACTCCCGGCACTGGGCCCCACAGCCACAACAATGCAGCTAATGGAACGATTTATTTT
>NW_009223066.1:0-1093 GCF_000690835.1 Fulmarus glacialis | reverse complement strand
GGTGGCTGGGGTGGGGGCTGCACGCTCCGGGGCAGGAGTTTCTAATTAGTGAATGAAATTTGATGTAAGGCTGGAGGAAGATGGATTCGCTGCCTGACAAGGGCCTTTCAGCTCATCAAAGCACCCAAACAGGGAGGTAAATTAAATTATTTCTAATTCTTCACTAACCTCCAGGGAGTCACCCTTCCACCAGCAAAAGGTGGGTCCGTTCCTGAAATGAAGAGGCACTTGAAGGACTGGGGTTGGGTGGAAGGGACCGGGCTGTGTAAAGGGATGGGAATGACAAGATGGGATGGGATGCGACGGGGTGGGACAGCGGAGCAGGACAGGCTGCCACTGACTTTGCTGGAAGAATGGGGAGGGAAAAGGTGATTATGGAGGGAAGAGTTGCAAATGGTCAGTAAATAAACAACTCCAGGGACTAATGACTAATCTGCAGCAAGTTTTCCATCCATGCCTGTCACCTAACCAGACCCAGAGCAGGGCTGAAATGCAGACGGTGCTGGTGAGGAGCAGAGCAGCCTGGCAGCGAGGAAACGGCATTCCAACCCTCAGGGGGTTCGAGCAGGGACAGCACTTGGTTTTGAAGGAGTGACTGATGCTGAAGCAGGCGAAGGGTGCAGTGCAGGGGAATGCTTCAGCAAAGACCCTTGTTCTCACGGCTCGTACGGTTTGAGGCCAATGCCAGTGATGTTAATGCTCGTCGCGTGAAAGGTGTTCTTGGGATGAGCAGTTTTTCCTAAATCTCCAGCTCCTGGAGTCCTGTGATGGAGACTCAATTTTTACAGAGAATAAGTGTGCTCCCTCCTAGCACTCCTGCTTGCAGAAGGACCTTGCAGTGCCAACCTGCCACCAGCCTAGATGTCCCCAATGCCAGAGTGCAAAGAAAAAGTCTTGGTGCTATGGCTGAAACCAGCCCCTCGTTCTGCCTGGAGCTGCTCCAAAAGCACCCAAGGCTGCCCCACAGCTCCCCTCCCTGCGGGGCTGAGAAAGCCCGGTCAGGGACAGCAGGCAGGTTCCCAGGGGACTTTCCGTTCAAAATCATGGTCTGCATTTACCACAAGATCTCCACACACTAACCACGCTCAGCACC
>NW_009223065.1:30833-37598 GCF_000690835.1 Fulmarus glacialis | reverse complement strand
CTGTCTATGTCATTGATGAAGGTATTAAAGAGTACCGGTCCCAGTATGGACCCCTGCACGACACCACTTGTCACTGATCTCCCTCTGGACATTGAGCCGTTGACCACTACCCTCTGGATGCGACCATCCAATCAATTCCTCACCCACCAAATCCATACCTCTGTAGTTTAGAGAGAAGGATGTTGTGGGGGTACTGTGTCAAAGGCCTTACAGAGATACACGACATCGATAGCCCTTCCCATGTCCACTGATGTAGTCACTCCAGGCAACTAGTGAGACTGAGGCTGAAAAAGTAGCTTCACTTTCCTTAGCCTCTTTTGCAATAAATGTGTATAATTTTGATAGATCACCTGCATGAGTAAAATAAATTTTACTATTTAATAAAGCAATCATATCCCAGTAGAGAAAGGTAGTGAGGTGTGTGCACCTGAGCTGGCTGCAGGTTGAAATCAGGCTGCCTCGCTGGGGCTGTTTGAACTGCGTGGAACATGCTTGAATCTGCGAGGGTACAGACAGCATTATCCTGCCCAGATGCCACAGCAGCACCTCTAGTACAAGCAGTTATTCTGCACTCTTAGCAGGTCTCAGGTGCCCTGCCATCTCCTGTGCAGTATTTCCTGAGCGCTGTGTCATCGTTAGTGGCACATTGAGGCCCCTGAAGTTCCTCAGAAGGCTAATTAAGGTCACTGTGATGCCTGCTAGAGAGGTGACAGCTAGTCCTCTCTGCCTGTCTCGGCACTGTGTCAAACTGTAAGCTGCAGACTGACCTTATCAAATTCCAGGAACGAGGCCCATTAGGCCTTATCTTGGGGCTTTAAAAAGATAAGGATGATTGGGTTTTTCCGTGTTCGGAGGTTTTTTGGGGATAGGATCTCTTTGGCTGGGAATGGGGTCACTTCTTGCTCTCATCCCTGGCAGCTCTTTGTTAACCAGGCATGGCACAAAGACGGAGGCAGCTACAGATGTGAGACCTAGTATGTCCTTTGGGTTTTTGCACGCTTGTTAGTGCTGGGGCGTCAGTCTGTTATGAACCTTGCTGCTGTAGTCACGTGTTTTATTACCGGCAACTAGGGTAATAGCAAATAATTAACACATAATCACAGGAACCTTCTCATACTGTAAGTTGTTCCTCACTTTTCTCCCCATTATAGACAGCTGAGAGGATTTTTAAACCTCCTCCTTTCTGTCTACATTTTGGTGGTTTGGTTGTTTTTTTTTTAACCAGAGAAAGCAAACCAGCTGCAGCGAGCTGAAACTAGATGCACGCAGGAACACAGCCCAGCCATTTGCTTTTATTTCCTGCAGCAGATCTCTGTCCTTATCAGACCCGCTGATGAAGGAGCTAATGATGGTTGAGGATTGGGTGTCTTCTCTGTTTGCCTGTCCTGGGTTCTGGAAGTGATTGCACCTCCTTATCTCCTGCACACTTCCTGCTCTTTTGGGAAGTTCTCTGTCTTCAGGATTCAGAGGCAAAGGGTCTGGGGAGGTGAGGTAGAGAAAAAAGTCAAATCCTTTCTTTTCCATGGGCCAGCTTGCTGAATTATTGTGGGAGGTAACCTTGGCAAATTCTGTGATCTGGTTCATACTTGATCCTCATCTCTCTTGGAGTTGTGTCACTGTAAATTAAATTAAGTCTGAGCACTGTATATTTAATTCTCACTTGTCTTTTGTCCTTTAGCTGTAGCTACCTTCAGAGCTTTAGTAGAGCTAGCCTGTAGCTGGGTGCTCTTTGAGTGTAGGAATCAGTGTTAACGTGGGTGTTTGTATGATAAATGCAGGGTAGACTTTTGATCAGTTCTCATTTCAATTTCAGATCATGATTCCCCTTTGAAAGCAATAACTTCAACACAAGTTATAGGACAGGACAGCATGTAGCTTATTTGCATATTGCTCTCTGCTTAGGCTCATCTTGAGTTTGTGCAGTAATGCTCTGATCACTATCACCCTGCAATTATTCCTTATTGCCACTTCACTACCATGCATGTCAGCAAAACGAGATCAGAACGCACCCGTGATTGCCCCATTTCTGTCTGAAAAAGTGGCTGGGCAAGCCGGGGCAATTCATATGTAAGTAGTATAATTGTTAATACAGTAACAGGGAATATTAGTTGCAGATATCTCCACAGAGATGGAAGTGACCTCACTTCCTTATTGCATTCTCTATATCTTTATTACTATATCACATTATTGCCTCATGGATATGGTTTCAGTTTGGAGCAGTGTGCAGCACTGCAGCTGGGTGCCTGCTGGTTGCGTTAAGAGTTCAGTGCTTCACAGCTGTGGTGAGGAGAGCAGGGGAGAGATGGCTTTCAAGCAAAGAAAGAGGGTGAATGGGCAGTGTTTCGCTACAGGCTTGTCTTCAGGATTTGGGTTTCTGTTTTCAGATCTATCACAAGCCTGTTGTGTCATACCAGATGGAGTATCAAATCTTCTCTTTCAATTTATCCGTCAGTCAAAAGGTAATAATAGTGTAGGAGGGAACCATAGGACTTGATAAGTTGTTCCTGTTAAGACTGCAGTGTCTCAGAAGGAAACCCTAACATTCACATTCCCATATGCTAAAATACAGCATGGAAAGTACCGCATAGAGCGGGAGTAGGTGGGGAACGGACAATAGAGAGTCACTCTGCAGTTAAAATAGCTGCTGTACAGTTCAAGCAGGTGACATACTATCATTTGGATGTTTTCTATGCTGCTCTTTCTTATAATGCCTATGAGCAGGTAGATCACTAATTTCTTTTGAAATGTTTCTGTTCTGCTTTGGCCACTGATACTTGAAAGAAAGCACTACTGTTCTAGCTCGGGTATCAAGGCAACACAAATTGTTACAGACTGGCAATTGAATAAATTTAGGGTTTCACAGTAGTTGGGAGCTGTTTGTGGTTCTACACAGGAATCTTGTCATCTTGTTTACGAGGGTTGACCCAGCAGAAGCTCCACTGAAACTGGTTTTTAAATTGTAGTCAGGTTAGCGTGCAGACAGGTATATGCCCACTGTGGCTCGCAGCTGGAATCGTACCTCCTAAACACTGGCTGGCCCCGGCTGCAGGGCTGCAAGTTGTTCCTGTGCTATGTCGCTGGGTGCTGATGGTGCCTGCAGCATTGCAATATGTGATGGTATTGTATTACTGTCTTTTCCCCACACAGACTGAAGGGAAGGCGGTGCTAATAACAGGCTGTGACAAAGGTTTTGGACATGCCTTGGCAAAACGGCTTCACGCAAAGGGATTTACTGTTTTTGCTGGATGCTTGCTCGCGGTGAGTAGTAATACTGATCAAAATTCTTCTCTGATTGGAGAAAAATGCTTCTCAAGTGATAGCATCTTCATCTGCAGCCTCCGTTTACCCTAGTCCAAGACTTGAGGGCAGTGCAGTGGGCAGGGATTGTTACATCTTCCATTGCTTCATCTGCTTGTTGCATCTTGTCATTCCTGTAATTCTGAGCTCTTTAGGGCAGGGACTGTCTGTCAGCTGCCTGTGTGTACATTAGCTTGCATAGTAGGGCACTGTTCAGTGCTGGAAGCGTCTCAGCAATACCGCAACACACTCAATAAATCTGATAATCCAAGATTGCTATGGCACTATGGCTTTCTGTCTTCCCTGGCATCTTTGTTGCTGTCTTTCATACTGTCACTTTCCTTTGGGGACACTCCCCTCCAACGCATCTTCAGGCTGCTTCTCCTACCTTGTTTAGGTTCTGTTTCCAACTGTATCCAAACTATTCAGTTTCTGGATAGCTGAATAAACAAATTTACTGTACCTTTCTGATATCTGTAGGTCTCATCCTCTGTCACTTGTGTTTGGCAGATGGTATCACTTGTAGAAGATCAGTTTAGGCACACTGAATCAGAAGGGGTTGTAGACCCATCATCCCAGTCCCTGCTCTTGCAGGTAACCATGTTGTGTAATCCTCTTTATAAACAGGGCCAGCTCCACTTCCATCTCCGCTGGGGTTTTACCCTTACTATGCTTTTTTGCTGTTTTGATAATCAAAACTCATGTAATTTCTGACCTGATTTGTTCAAAATCAGTTCATAACCATTTGTTTCTCCATTTGAAGATGGCCATTTCAGCACAGGTGCTCAGGGAGTGATGACCACAGATTCTTGAGTAGTGTGGAGGGCAAGAACAAACAAAAAAAAGGTGGCTTTCATTGCCTGTGTGATCTCAGCGGAGGTTACGTTCTTCCACCACACCAGAAGGGAAAGTTATTATCAGCTGACATATTGTGTAACTTGAGAGCAAGAGAGTCCTGTTGGAAAATTGCCACTATTTGGAAATTTCCATGTGGAGGCTCTCTAAATCCTTCAGTAATCATGTCATACGCTGCTTTGGGATGCTTGTCTCTGTGGTGATGGCAAGTCAGGCACTCACTTTGCAGAGCAGCAGGTATAGGGGACAGAAAGGAGAGGGGAGATAGGGTGGTCTGAGAGAGCTGTTCGGAAGGCAGCATGCTAGTGCAGAGCAGAGAGGGCCAGGCTCCATTTGAAGCCACATAAAGAAAATAAATGCTCCTGAAGTGAGCCCTGTTTGCTTGGTTTTTTGATGAAAAAAAATGTATTACTTCTTGATCACAAATTATTACCTGTCCCAGAATGGCCAGGCAGCTCTCAGCATCCCCTTTGATCTGGCCTGGCAACTTCTTACTCGGAGACAAAATTTTTGTGGTTCTATACTTATATTCTGTGTGGAAGTGAAAATGCATCAGCAATCATAGTTGATCTGTAGTTGACTTTCAGGAGATTAACTGAGCACTTGACCCTGAAGGGGTAGAGTGTGGGAGAATGTGATTTTTGTTGTTCTTTCTGTGTGTTAATAAATTTTCAGGAGACCTGGACTCAGAGCCCCAGGATTTCACTTGTGGTCTCCCCCCCCCCGCTCCCCCGGATTGTTAGTGTTGTCTTATCTGCTGTTAGGTGCATCTGAAGGACAGGGTCTGGTGGTAACACAGTTATCTGGATAGCTGTTGCAAAAATACTACAGCCGAATGCTTTCTATGGTTCTTGGGATAGCCAGCATCTTCATGGAACAGCTTTGTGTTTTAGATGGTTCAGGAACATAACAGCCTAGGAACTTAAAATTTGATGAGCAGGAGCTTACTGAAAACCTAATGGTAGAATGCATGTGTCATGAAAATGGTTATAAATCTAGAGCTGACTGCTCCTAGGAAAGGAAGCATATAGTGACTGCAGAAGAGGATGATGGATCCAAAAGAAGCAAGAAACATCAGTGAAGACAGGGAGCTGTTACGTAAAATCACTTGTGAAGAACAGGGTGTGAGCATATGAGAGATTATTGCTAATAAGTGAAGGAGTGCACATGCAATGTGGCTAAGGATGCAGCTACCCTTTGGTAACTAGCTGTGTGCATGTAACTGCTCATGACAAATGCGAGGAAACTTACCCTGTGATGAGAGAAGAGTGAGCTGCTGTAGGTTCACTACAGGGTCAGAGCAGGTATGGATGCAGTTGTCGTAGAGCAGATGCCAGGCTCTTAGTTCACACAAGTTACTCCATCATCACTTACGTGCATGCTCTTATACTGAGGATTAAAGGATCCCTGATTTATTAGCCACCACGGAAAGCTCTTGCATTAAATACAAGACGGTACACTGTCAGGTGCATCAGGAGCTTTTTAATGATCAGACAGTCAAAAATAAAGCTGCAGGAATAACAAGAATACTGCAAGCAGGCTGGGGTAGAACTAGAGAGAATCAAGTGCAAAAGGGATTTCATTTAGCAAGGACAAGTAAGGCCACAGAGAAAGTTTCTGTTAATATATTGGGATTAAGATGGAAAAACACACAGAAATCGATTACAAAATAACCTGAAAAGTAGAAAGTACAGAAAAAGTTGAAATAATCATTGTCTTATTTTCTTTGATCTTACTGAAAAAAAGGGTAAATTGTTTTCAAATGCCTACTGCCAGGAGTTTTCATGAGGACTGCAGGCGAGAAAAGGGAAAGAACAGGGAATGTTTACATAAATGGATGTGTTCAAGTTCACCAGGCCTGATGAAATGTACTGAGGAGCATTTAAAGGATGAGCCATTGTGATTTCTGCTCCATGGGTGATATTTTCAGGAGCACCTGGAGATCAAGGGATTTCCAGAAGGCTGTAAGAGGGCAGATATTGTACTTCCTTTCCCAAAGGAGACAGACCTCCGGAATTGCCAACCAGGCAGCTCACCTTCGGTGTGCTAGATGAAGTTCCAACACACTGATCTGTCAGTTTTACAAATGTGTAGATCGTAGTGCGATACACTGTCTGTATAGGTTTACCGGGAACAGACTGTGCCATGTCAGTCTGATCTCATTCTGGCTAAGCAGCAGAATGGTTAAAGGGGAAGGAATAAATGTATCCTGAATAAGGGTTTTGACACAGTCCCTCATGATAGTCTCATGAGCAAACTTACGCTCTAAGCCTGTGACTGCTGTTCAGTCCCAGTGAAATTTTCTTGGAAGTGTCCCCTGGAATAGAGTTCACTTGGAAGAAAATGTGCATGATGCCAAGCAGGGAGGATTGCAGGCCCTTTGGGGAATAGGGTTCAAAATGATCCTGATAGATTGGATGGAGTCTGAAATCAATTAGATGGAATCCAGTAATGACAAATACGAGGTGTTCTGCCTAGGAAGGGCAGGAAGGGAGCGGGTGGATAGGCAGCGGCGGGGGGCGGAACTGGCGCAGATGGAGCGAGCCGGCCGGATCCACGGGTGTTCAGCATTGTGTTTGTGGCTTCCTGATTCTCACTGACATCTCGCTGCGG
>NW_009223065.1:19231-30393 GCF_000690835.1 Fulmarus glacialis | reverse complement strand
TGCCAGGCGGAGGGTGGGGTGGGCAGCTGGAGCCATGCGGGGCTGCGAGGGCAGGATAACCGGGGGAAATGAGAGAGCTGGGAGGAAAAGGCAAAGTCCCTCTGAAGGCCTCTCTGGAGAGCACTTGGGCAGCAGGCTGGGCTGGAGCAGGCGGCTTTCAACTCTGATGGAACTGGGAAGGGGAAGCTGGGAAGTTCCCTGAGAGGACAAAAATCAGGCAAAAAGAAGTGACAGCAAAGGGAGGGGGAGAGAGGTTTTGCAGGAGCAGTTGGGCCATTGCAGCCAGGACCCCGCTCGACTCACACTGCTGTGTGGCTCCTGCTGGTGAGTCCCAAGGCCATGAAGGCCATCCCAGGGAGGACAGCATGGCTGCTCCCACGGGAACCACTCCAGGTATTTTCCCAGCCAGCAAATCTACCATTTAAAAAACAAGGAGGAAGTACCATGGGGGTGTCTGAACAGGGAATGTGCTTACAGCCCCTGAAGACCACAGGACATACGATGATGTTTGCTTCTTTCCATAAAAATACATGGCTGCTTTATTTGTGAAGAGGATTTCTGGACATAAGAGTGAAGCAATTTGTTTTACATTTAAGTAGTGGCTGAGGTGGTGTCTGCAACTATGAAAAAGTTGTTCCAGTTGATACTGCATGTTGAAGTCAGTCTTCCAAAATCAGTATGTTTTGTCAACAATGAATAAATTGTAGCTGGGAAGGTAACTTTGCAGATTGAGTTGCATTGGTGACAGGGGAAAATTCATTTCAATATGAATAATACAGACCATTTATACTGGATTTTTAAGTTGCTGCCCTATAATTTTGTTTCTCAAAAAAGTGGAAATATTTCTTGTTTAGTTTATAAGGATTATGAAAGATTAAAAAACATGTAGGAAAGGTGTTTTCAGTGCTCTGAAATGACAACTGGTACTTGAGTACAGATATAGTTATGTTTTTGTTTCTATATAGATACAGTAAATTTCTTTACAAGCTGAATTAGCTCCACTTTATTCACTGTTAAGTAGCTGAAAGTTGCTTTGTATAACTCAGTGAGATGCAAGAGCATCTTCCAGAAATACAGTGAGGCATCACACAACCCTCACCCGTTTCAAAGGGAATATAATATTTTGGTGACTTATTAACTACTTGTGACGCCACTTTCAGAGATTCTTTTTGTGGCTAGGTAAGACGGCTAGACACAGCATGTCACCATGTTCGATGTGCATTAGAAAAGCTTCAAGTCTTTATTTGCTGTTTTTGTCATACCTGGAAATAAGTCAGTTTTGAAATGATATGCAGCCATGGGGCCAGCAACTCATTCCTACTATTGTCATAATGCTGGTGTAACTATATATTGATTTTTAAGAGATCCTGTTTTGCTCAAGGCTGTGATGGACATCGCAGCTCTTTTCCTTCATTACACATCATTGTTCAGTGGACTGAAGGTGGAGATGAGATGTTGTGTACTATATTCATTAAATAGCCTGAGATACATATAGAAAAATTAAGCGGTTGCATGTTTTTTACATCAGCCTGGCTGCAGAGGCAGCTGAGCAGGTGACTGTGGGAGGGTTGCTCACCTTGTTTGCCCTTGTCCTGTGGGAGTTGGTATCAAGTGCTAAAGGAAAAGTGGCAGCCAGGCATGGTGACTCACCAATTCATAACTTCTTCCTCCCTAGTGAGGCAGAGCCTGTGATTCAGGGAGTAGTTGGGTGAATTAAATCTCGAGCCTGCTGTGGAACTGCATGGCTAATCTGTGCTCTTTTCACTTTTATTTGTTATATACCACCTGAGTAAGGCTGTAAGGCTTAGGCAGCAATCCTGTCTGGAAGTGACGAGGAAAAATTTGGAATTTGAACTCTGTTTATGTTTGACTAAACACCCCCAACACCCCCCCCAATAGTAACAGAATCTCTAATGATAGCGGGGGGGGTGGGGGCAGGTGGGAAAGAGGAAAGAATGGAAAAGGATGGAAAGGAAAGCAGAGCCATTATGTTCTTATTATCTATAGTGTGAAAAAAAAGACTTGTTCTTGCTTCCTCAGCCAGAATCTCCTCCTTTCATTCCTCATGTCTGTAATCTTGTTGTTGTGTGGCAGATCTCCACTGTGCATATATTCCTGGGCATCCCGTTCTGCTGTGTAGTAAGAGCAAAATATTATTATTACATAGGTTCAGTTGTAAATGTTTCCTGCTGTATCCTGTAGCATCAGACTATTTGCTGTTAGGCATGCGAAAGGTGACCCTGCTGTCTTGTTTTCAAAGTGGTCTGACAATACTGTTTCATTAGAAGCCAGGGAATATTTTGGGATGACGTGAGTACAGTGCCTAATTAGCCTTTTGCTTTTAAGCCTAGAAAATCTGACTCTGATTTCTGTACAAGTGTTTGCTATGTTACCTGCAGAGCATGGAGACTGAGGCAGTGGAGAGTCAGCCACGATTATGCCAGCCTGGCACAGTATTTCACAGTGTTATGGATGTGAAACCCTTCATGCAAGGAGCTAACAGCAGGGGCTTTGTGGTCCTTCAGAGCAGTGGGTCACTGATGCAGATTTAGGAGCTGTGCGGGAGGGAATAGGAAGATGGCTGTGGATTGCACGCTGGTTCGTGTGGCTTGTGTGCTTATTTGTGCACCAGGTTTACACCTCTGTGTGCAATTTCAATAGCTTCTATTTCCTGTCCATGTGAACATGCCTGGCCCCAAGCTGCATTACTGTTCCTTGTCCATCTTAGCGGGACATCTTTCTTTTCTGCTGAACAGGACGAGAATGGGGACGGAGCCAGGGAGCTGAAGAATATGAAGTCAGATCGCATGAATGTGCTACAGATGGATGTGTGCAGTGACCAGGAGGTGGCTCGGGCTGTGGATTTTGTGAAGAGGTCCCTGAAGGAGCCAGAGAAAGGTATGTGGAGATCTTTGAATTTCCAGTACAACTGGCTTTTTGTAGTGCTCACAGAACGCTTCCGACAGAGCAGGCCATGCACTGGTCGTTCCCTCTCTGCACCACCAAAAGAGGGTTAATGAGCCTGGAGGCCTGTGACAGTGTGTGGCTGGCAGTCAGGCACTGCTGTACCCCGCTCAGTGAGGAGAATTGTCTTGCTGTTGATGTGCCAGCCACATGGAAAGAGACCAAGACTGGCTGGAGGATTAGGCTCTAACTCTACATCCCATAAAAAGTGATGAGTGGCAGCAAGCCCACAGGAGCCTGTGTCTTTTTCCTTGAGTGTCTGTGAAGGGCATAGGATGGCCAGAGCCTGATCCCCTCCTGGTGCTCCTGCTGCAGCCTGGCTCACACAGACCTTTCTGTAGTGACGCTGCTAGTGAAGCGGTGATGGGCACTGGCTGCTTATTGCTGTTCCCTCTGCTGTGCTGGTACAACCTGTTGGTGTAACTGAGTGCTGAGCTGGAGCACAAAACTGACCTGCCCCCAAACCTGGATTATTCTTCAGCGAGGTCAATCCATGCTTTCAGTTTGCCATGCAACATCCAAGAGGTGACGTGAGGCAGGATCCAGGGTGGGCTTGGCATAGACCACTGTAATCCATATGCCACCTTAAATGCAAGTCCAGCTCATGGACCCTAAGAGCATGTGAAAGAAGATAGAAGTCCCTTCTGCATGTTTCTTTCCTTCTTGGAAGTGGTTTGGCAGTGGGATGTGAGCTTATAGTTGGAGCCTGGTGTGACACCACCTAAACTCTTCCCATGTGGTGAAGTTGTGAGGCTTCTTGCCCTGCATAGGTTTATCTGCAGCCTCTGTGCAAGTAGCAAGCTGGACAGCAGCTGTAGGCCCAGGCTGAGGGTGGACTGAAGTTTCACATCTGTGGCTCCAGGACTTAAGGGCCGTGTGGTTGGAGGGTAGTTGCTCCTCTTGAAGCTTGGATGAGACTGCCATGGGTGTGTCTTTGTTCACAGCAAGTATAAAGCTAGTAAATAACAATAGCTCTAATCTTCATGCAAATTAAGTGAGCACACCCTTCCTCCTAAAACAAGCATATGAAATGTAACCGAGTTACGTACAAGCTCTGATCCCACACATGTTCTCTTGCATGATTTTTCTTCCTACACAATCACCCAGCCCTCGTCACACATTTCACAGCTTCTAAAGCTTTTCCTGAAGAACTCAGCAACAGCAGTGGTGGCACAGAGCCATCTCCCACTGAGTGAAAGCTTGTAAGGGAACAGCTCTTTTGCTTCTATAAATGCAGCAGTGTTTGCAAAGCCGTGTGTGTAGCAGGGACAGAGAAGTCTTGCAACCTTGATCAGCAAGTAGGACCGGTTCCTCCTGCTCTTGAGGGCCTTATCCTGTAGTTGTTTGCTCCAGCATAGCGTGCAAAGCAACAAAGGCTTCTTTTTAGGCCCATCAGTGTGACTGAGGTTTGGGGTTTGCCAATAAATAGTGCTCAATAAATAAGTGCTGGAACATAGACACTATTGAGACTGAAGTGCCTTGCACAGAGGTGTGGCCCCAGAGGAGCTAGCGCAGAACAGTTCTTGCGCTGTACATTTATACCTCTTCTCCCTGTGCTGTGTACATAAGGCTAAACTCATTTCAATAGGAGTGCCTGTTTGTTTTCAATCTTATGCAGTTCCCACTGTGTTGTTGACACTAAAGAAATAATGGTGATAAGGCTCTGCTCAATAAACACACCACTGTCCAGCAAACAGCCCTGTGACCAGGTACCTATCAGCACTTTGTTCTATAAGTAACATGACCTGATCGGTGAGCAATGAAATTCCAGGAAAGAACTATTGTAAATAATGTTTTCATGGATGTCCCTGAGTCTTACCTTGTAACCCAAGAAATGGGAAATTGTTGTAGAGAAATTAAGAATCAGGAGTATTCTGCAGAGGTCAGTTTGGGACTAACAGTGTAAGTCTCTTGTGGTCTTTGGTAAATCCCTGCCAAATTTGCTCTGCATAGCTTCTTGTTACTGGTGAGATTACACCATCAGATGCCCTGTTTCCACGGTCCTCCTGCTAGCGATTAGAGCCTGCTTTGCAGCAGCGCAGGGGATCCCATTGAGGCTGAGATGCTGTGCTATCTGCCAGATGCGTGTGAATTTCAGAGTTATCTTGACCCATTAAAGCTGGGAGCTTCAGTACGTACAGCAGGGACAGGCAGGAGATCTTGGGCAGAGCAGGAGTAAAACTACCTGACTGCAACATTTAGAAACTTGAATTAATAGAAACAGAAATAGGGATAGGTGAGCAAGATGTTTTCTTGGCTTTTCCTGCAGGCCACTACTTAGCTGTTATCCCAAACAGCCCCTGGGGCTGTTGTGGCCCAGTGGGGATTGGGAAAGGGTTTTTCTGGCAGAGGATAGATCTGCAGGCCAGTCAACTGGAGCAATATTCACCACCGTCTGTCAGAGACAGGTGTGCAGGGCAAAAGGGATGCTGGGATCACCGTGTGAGAGCTGGGAGATGTGGGAATGGTGGCAGCTATAATAGGCAAATCCGTTCTGGGACAGAGCATGAGGGAATTGTTAATGCATTGTTATCACTGGGTAGGACATGACCTTCTCTGGTCTGCTATACACGGCTGGTCAACAGCATTCATGGAAACCTAACTTAGCTGGGAATGGGGCAGGGTTACTAGGACCAGTGTGAGAGTAGAAAGCCAATCTAGCAAGGGCATGTTGGTGTTTTTAAATGCACCAGGAGGATAAATTCCATTGGTATTTATTGGGCAATGGTAGAATATTGCAATTTGCTTAGAGGCCTGTCTTCGGTACAATACATGGTTACTATCTGACCATGAATAAATACAGGCTGGAAGTTATTTAAAGACTTTCATACGTCAGGGCAGGGAGGCTATGGAGCAGAGGCAGGGCAAACAGCCAAAAAAATTTTGAGAGAGAGCTTGGTAAGCTTTATCAACAGGGTGGCATGATGTGGGTGCTTTTGATAGCAATGTCAGAGCTCCCTGGACATGAAGACTCCTTCTTAGCCCTGTGTTTGTTCTTGGTGGTAATAGGAAGGTCAGGGAGTAGAAAGGGGCCCCGACTCCAACTGAGTACTTAGACGTGAAAAATAACCATGGTGTATGGTAGGACATCTAATGAGGAGCAACTCTGTTATCTTGTTCCAGCTCTTCTGTTTGTTCTTTCTGCAGTTTATGGCTGCATAGTCCTGTGCTTCAACAAATTCACAAAGTACAGACTCAGTCCTACAAATGTTTGCCACTGGGACTCATGCAGTAATCACTTTGAAGGGTCAAGTCCCCAGTGACCTGCTAAGTCCTGGACATGTAAGGCTCAGTGCAGAAGCTCTTGATAAGTCCAGTCAATTTAATTTTGACAGGACTGCATGCACAAAAGATGTTCATTTTTAAATTCTAGTAGTTTTAAGGATTGGTTGTAAGTTTGCCATCTTCTGCTATAGTTAGGGTTGAGGGAAACCAAATACCTGGGCTAAAATACAGCAGCTGTTAACTGGGCCATGAACTTGCAGATCAATAGCATGCACTCTCCAAAACAGTGAGTCAGAGTTGTGAAGGGGATTTAGAAATCCAAGATATTTGTTTTCCTTCCTTTTTTTTTTTTTTAATTGAGGGAAAGTCCAGCCCCCTCCAAATTGCAAAAGCCATGATAAAGTCACTGAGTGAAGACAAACCTGGGACTGACAGGAGGCATAAAAGAGGGTCAGCCAGATCCAGCCGTACAAAGCCCCAAGGCGGCATTTGACCTTAGAGGAGACATTCAGGGAGGCAATGCTTGTGTGACCCCATCACTCTCCCTGATGTTCCAAACAAGCCCCACTGGCTTCACTTCTGGTATACCATTTCATCTCCTTGCTGGGTTTTTCTCTACAACTTTTTTCTACAAAAGTGCCCAGTTCTTTGTCAAGGGGTTGGGTTACTTTGAACAACAAGGAAGGCTTCTTCTCTGCGACACTCTTCCTCATTCCACTCTTTAACCATGTGTTTGTTGGCAGGTCTGTGGGGCCTGGTGAACAATGCTGGCGTCTCGACCTTTGGAGAGGTGGAATTTGCAAGTTTAGACAACTACAAGAAGGTGGCAGAGATCAACCTGTGGGGCACCGTGAGGGTGACGAAAGCTTTCCTGCCCCTCATTCGCAGAGCTAAAGGTACATGCTGGGCAGTGTGGCAAGACTCAGAGAGAGCTTTTGCAGCACAGCAAAGAGATGTAGCTAAAAATCATGACCCAGACTGTGCTTCGAGGAATGCCTGTGCAGTCCAAGGAGGGTATCTGAGGCATGCAGGCAAACTAGACAGCAGGGTTCAACATGCTGTGTAAGCATTTGGTAGTACAGGCCACTCTTGGGGCAGTCGGGGCACCTACACAGCAGGTGCTATCTTAAACATCCCAGGATATCAGAGACCTTCGTGCAGCGCTGGCAGATATGACACAGGACTCCAGGCCACCTTTAGGAAAAGTGACTGGAGGCCAGACGAGATAATCCTGGCCTCCAGAGTCCACCAAGTGCTTATGTTTGGATAACTGAATCTTCTCCCTTCATGGTATTCAATTCACAGGTGATTGCAGAGTGGTAGTGGTGGAATGAATGAGAGTCAATAACAGCCATTTTAGATATCTTACAAGACAACAGTATTATCAAAAGTCTTTGTTTTATATTAAAAAAAAAAGATACGTATGAGCAGAACTCTGAAGAGCTTCTTTATTTAGCATGTGTGGGAGAATGCTGGAACAGCTGTGTGTTCTGTGAGGACAGAAAGTAGTTATGTTGAGAAGATTGCTCAGATACCATTTCCAGAAAGCAAGTACCCGCTAAACAAGCCCCATCTCACTACAAAAGGTAGCTTAGCCATCAGGTCAGCAGGTGGTTCTCACAGTCCCTCCAAGCTGCACTTAGGTCTGGAATGAAAAGAGCAGAGCTGCCCACTTGTTTCTCAGCTGAAATTTCAAGCTGCAGAAGGGTGTCATGCTCCACAGCTGTGAAAATCCTCTCTGTAAAAATAGCTGGTGAGATTTCAAGGGCCTGTTTGTAAGTGCATCTGAAACCACAATTGCACACATCTTGTCTTGGGGAAGGACGGAGCCACCCACAGAGGAGTGACCACTGCTGTCACTGCCCATAGGCAGTGCATGATCTAACAGAAGCTGCCAGAGCTCTGCAATCGGGCTGGCATGGGCTGCTGGTAAGAGTTAGGATAATTGCTCTTTGCTGCCCCATAGACAGCAGCACGTCAAGTCTCCTCTCTCTTTGTCCCAGGCACGTAGCACTCAAGGCACTACTGGCCAGGCTGTGCTGCTCATGCTGCAGGTTCAGAGAAACCTCTACTGGTTCTCTGCCATCCAGCTTGGGTCTAGAAGCATGTAGCTGTGTTATGCAGATTGGCTGCAGATGAGCTGTTGTGCTTACAGAAAGAACCAGAACGTTTGTATGGCATCATGCTGTGTTGTGTGCTTTCCAGCTCGTAACACTGCTAGCTGGGACCTAGCTTCTCTAGCAAGACGCAGGAGTGGGGCACACTGATGTGAGAGCACACAGCTAGTAGCCTCAGAAGATCTGGGTGCTTCACTAGGAAATTAGGAGGGAAATGTCTTGTATGCTTTGTAAATCCTTTTTAATACAGAGGCAGGCATGTGTATCATCCTCCATGGAGGAGGTCAGAGCAGGGGCTAGCCTTGCTTGAGTCAGGAGGGAAAGGCTCCTTGACAGGGGATTTGGATGCTTTTCCAAGATTCAGGGTTTACAGATCAGCATCATCCAACAAAACACCTTTTTACTGGGATGTTCTGGCTGCTTCTTCTGCAGCCCATCATCTCTCCCCGCTCTTTTCTCTCTAGGCCGTGTGGTGAATACCACAAGCATGTTGGGACGGATGGTGAGTCCATCTCGCTCCTGCTATTGCATTTCCAAGTTTGGGGTGGCAGCCTTCTCCGACTGCCTCCGGCAGGAGATGTACCGCTGGGATGTCAGAGTCATCCTCATTGAGCCTAGTAACTTCGTGGCAGCAACAGGCATCCTGACAGCAGACAGCATCGACAAACAGGCTGAGGCACTGTGGAGTGGAGCCAGCGACACTGTGCGGGAGGACTATGGGAGGGAGTATTTCACTCGCCATGTGGCCCTGATGAAGTCCTTTGTTAACAGTGGCCTGAAGGACATGTCTCTGGTCTTGAATGACATCACCGATGCACTCACTTCCCCGTGCCCGAACAACCGTTACAATCCCATGGAGCCCTACTGGTGGGTGAGGCTGCAAGTCATGACTCACCTGCCCACTGCCATTGCCGACTGGCTTTACATCCCCGGAGCCACCCTGTAAACGGCCGTCCTTCAGGCATCCTTCCAGTGCTCGTACATACGCACAGGTTAGAGCTGACTTAGCCAGGGCTGTTCTGCACCCATTGCTGATGCATCTCGCCTGTAGATACGTGTGCTTTCACTTTGAGTTATGGCTTCAAGTCTTTGTTGTGGGATGCTGAGAACAGCATGGCTTTTTCGGTTTTTTTCCTAATTCTTGCTCTTTGTATTCCTTGCTGTCCTGATTAAAGTTGAAAGGTGTTTTCCTTTTAACTGTGGAGGAGGCAGAGGAAGGTTAACATATTGGGTCAAATATGTGGCTGGTGTAATTAGGTCAGCAGAGTTCCCCCAGTGATAAATTTGGCTCATTAATGGGCTCTTGCTCTTCCTTTCAAGGACAGGCTGCTAATAGCAGAGCAAAACTGTTGCTATGAGATGTCTCGAAGGGAGAAACTAAAATGGGAAACAAGCAGAGTTTTCCATTTGATTGAAAATGAGTCAGTCACAGCCTTCCATTGATTTCGTGATAGTGCTAGTAAGCTCTGCTGCACTGTGACTGTCTGCTCTTTCCAGGAAAACAGCAAAACTGCCTCTAAACAGCCTCATTACCTAGCTCAGGGGGGTCAAATCCCTGCAAAGAAGGGTTCATCCCTCCTGGCACTGTGGCCAGGAGGTGCCAGAGCCAGCAACTGTGGACAGGCTGGGCAGAGAAAAGCCCTTTTAATAATGAGAGAGGTCTGAGCCATCCCTCAGTCACTCCCTGTGGATGCTGGGGCTTGCAGCCTCTCTCCACCCACTGCTGATGAGCTTTGTGGGACAGGGTTGGATCTGATGTAGGAAACAAATTTGGCCCTCTGACTGCTGCCTTAGGTACTGGTGCTTGAACTACTCAACTGTGGTACAGACACTGTCCAGCCAAGCCCCTGCTTCCCTCATGTCACTGTCCTATGCTAGGCTCCCTCTTGCTGGTGAGGGAGCTCCTCTTGCTTTCCCAAATCAGTTTTTTGGTTTTATCCTCTCTGCACTTGAACAGTGACGGGGCACTGAGCAGCCAGTGTGGCCTGACTATGACCTCTGGAAGGGTGCTTTAAGTGACACATTTCTTTTTTTTTAATATCGCACAATGAAATTTCCATGTCACACATGATTGTCTCCTCAGAGAACCTCCTCATAACTGATACATGAGCTACTTTTGCATAGTATCCCCAAGGGTGTCTTCTGTTGGCCGTATACAGGGATTTCAATCATTTTTCCAAGTGCTGGGGCTGCCTGGCTTCATGCTCCGTTCCCTCTGTCCCAGTGGTGACCACTAGCAGAGCAGCCAGCAGGCTGCGGGCGCTGCTGGCCAGGCTGTGACCCTACCATCTTACTCTAGGGACCAGCTTTCCCTTCCACTGCTAAACTTTGTTCTGTTTTGTCCTATGTGAGATTAAGTGGCTATGAAAAGAGCTTATCGTTTGCTCTTTCTTCATCTGTCTCTGCTAGCTCTGACTTGGAAACTGTGCCATAAACTTTTTATATGCTGCTTGCATAAATGCTTGGAGTCTGCATGCAGCCGTGATGCCTGAGGAGGAAAGCGGGCTTCCCTTGGAGATGCTGTGGAGGTAGCTTGTATTACAAGTAATAACTACTGGAAATGCTGGCCGTGCAGTTCTTTTCTGTTCCAGATCATCGGCACATGGAGATTGCCTGGGATCCAGGACCCAGAATGATCCCACTGAACTGCAGCTTAAGCGGTGTTGTAATCACTTCTGCCCCCTGCACTGTGAAATGTGAGTAATGTTAAGTAGCACTGATTTGCACAGAGAGAAAAATAAACTGTGAGATTTGTAAAGCACATGTCTCTGTTTCCAGTGCTCATTTCTACATTGGTTTTCCCACCTCCTTTGAATCTGAGGTTGGGATTTATTTGGGCTCAGTAATTAAGGAGGT
>NW_009223065.1:11677-19218 GCF_000690835.1 Fulmarus glacialis | reverse complement strand
AGCGTGACTGTGGAGGCTCCATGAAAACTGCCTGGAGCAGAACGGGCAGCATGACCCATTTCATCAGCAGAAGGCAGCTAGAGAGGCCTCTCTGCAAACACACACACCATCAGTGTTTGTATTTTATGTAGTTTCCCTCAAATGACAGCGCTGAGAGAGTGGTGCTGTGTATTATTCATTGCCTCAGCACTCTGAGTGTAATTAATCCAAATGTTGCGTCTGCCTGATAATAAGGATTAGCTCTTCTCACAGACAGAATGGAAACTTGCAAGCCAAAAAGTGTCTGAGGCCATGCAAGAACCTCGTGGCAGAGTAAGGATTAGGATTTCATAGCACGTGAGCCCCAGTCCCTTCGTCTGCCCCCTGAGAAGTGCTCAGGTGAGCTGTCGGTGCCTGATCTGGTTTCTGCCTGGGTGGGGAGCTCTGGGTGGATGTCTTGGGGCGAGAGGAGCAGAGTGCTGGTGTGGGAAGAGCAAGTAACAAGTGTTGCAGATGACCATGTGAACTCTGAGCCAGTGGAGCAAGCCAAGTGCAGGTCCCTTCCCATCTTGAGCTTCCAGCAGCCGTTCAGTGAAAACTCTGAAATCTGTTCCCTGAGGCAGCCAGACCCTTGTTTCACACTGTAATGTTGCATTAATGCAGGCATTGAGGGCAGATTGTTGTCTTGCTGGTGAGTAACAGAGGGAAGAAATCTCAATTCCATTTGACAGTGACCTTCAAAGCCGGAGGACGGAGGAGACAGAAGGAAGTTCAGTGAAATCCCCTGGAAGTCCATGCTCGTTGCTGCTGTGGTATCCTGTGAGGAGTTAGGCTGCCGAAGGTTTTTTTTGAAGGGCCAGCTGCTGAGGCTGTGGCAGTGTCCTACCTTTTTCTGCATGTTTCTCACAATGCTTTGGAAGATAGCAATGGTACAGCTCCTTGGTGCACCCTTTAGCTTTCGTAAAGTGTTTTTGTTTTCCCTTTCAGATCACCATGGTTCTCTATGATGACACTGGTGAACCAAGAGGTGGTCCTCTGCATGTCATGTTTGCTCTGGTTCAGCTTAACAAGCCTGGGGTCTCCCAAGCAAGCACTGTGAGTCTGGATACTCCAGATCGTTTCAGGTTTGTTCTTTCTTGACCAAAAACGAAGTCCCAAGTGTGTGTTCCAGACCTCATGGCACCTGTGGTTCTTGGTTTAGACGCAACATGAAACCTCCACTAGCAGCAAAGGGAGAGTTTAGAAGACAAAAAGTTTATTGCAGGTGAAGTGAATAAAGATCATCTCTAAAAGCCAAGACAAACCAGAAGTCTCTTCTGAGTGGCAAGAGCTGCAGAGGAAGTGGTTTGTTTCAGGCAGAGGCAAGAAGCAGCAAGTTGCTATGGAGATCCCTCATTGATAGTCCTGTGTTTATCTCTACAATGAGCTATACAGAGGATGGGAATGTGTGCTTCTTCCTCTGGGCTTCAAAAGTCTTTACCACTGTCACGAGTGGCTGACGTCCTAGGTTTGCTGTTCTGATGAGGCTGAAGACCTCAAACAGCTGCAGAGCTGGCTGGGAGGCGTGCTGTACCAAATGCGAGCTGTGTAGTGTTGCTGGGAACTATGCTTGACAGTCTGCTGGGCTGACGGGCAAGACCCAGCATTTGGAGGAATGTTTGTAGGCAGTGGGGTGTGATTTCTCTTAGATAATGTTGACCATCAGGATATTTCCACGTGCCACTTTCCTTCCAAGTGGTGGCCCTGTAGGTGTTGTCTGGTTACTGAGCACTAGCAAAAAAAACGCGCAAGGGATGCCAGAGCGTTAGCAAAGCAGCTGTGCTCCTCTGCCTAGTGGGCCCAAGCTAATGGATACTCCTGTTTCTGGCCAGATGATGCATATGACTGACTTGTGTCGTGTTGGCGCTCTCTGCTATGTAACCTGTTGCTTTGACACCTGGGATGGAATTGATAGGTATTAGGGGAAAGCTTATAATTTGAGAAGCACTTCTTGCATGTCTGGCTTTGAACCTGCAGCTGAGGAACTGCCCACTGCCAGAAATGTTATTGGGAAAAGGAGGCCAGTGATGGCAGTGCTTTCACACAGAGCAACAGCCCTGAAAACACGACGGGAGATTACCCAGGGCAGCTCTCCTCTGCCCCAGGTCAGGGCCTTGCTTCTGCTTCCCTGGTGGTGCTTTCCCTGCTCCCAAAGCACCCCGTGTGGGGATATGGTGCCTCTCGGGCAGGCTGCTTCCCCCAGGGCTCCTTGTCTTCCTCAAGAAAAAAAATCCAAGAAAAACATCAGCACTATCAGTTGGAAAAAACTAAGTGTTAAACATGTCAAACGAAGAACAGGAAGCTGTGCTAAAGATCTCTACAACAGCCACAACAGGTCAGAAAGGCCGCTGAGGTCCTGCCTTGCACAGAGCGATGCTGGCCCAGCCTCTGCCCGCAGCCAGGGCAGTGCACGGGAGCAGGACGCCTTCGCAGGCTGGCTGCTTCTGCAGGGAGCTCTGCTCATCCGCACCCAGCTCGGCAACAGTGCCACCCAGCGCACCCTGGAATAGAAGTCTTGCTTAGCATTTTAGAAACTTTAAGACCTAGGAAACCCGGGATGGGGTTATCTTTTTAGCTTGGAGACCTCCCGAACGCGATGGTGCTGTGTAAATAGCGACGGCAGCACCTGTCCTTCTGGCTGGGGTTTTGAAACATGAGTTTTCAGCTTCTCGTGCAACCACAATGCTGAGAAATGTCTTAGAAACAAACCAAAACCAATACCAGCAGATTTCTCAGCCAGCAGCCTGAGCCATGATTGGAGAGATGCTGCAAATAGCACGAGAATTTTTAAGAGAGCCAGCTCCACCGCCGGGGCCTGGCCTGGAGCCAGATACAGTTAATTCATTCTCAGCAGTGCTGGAAGGGCCACAGGGATGCTACTGATACAGCCGTATCGTCTTCTCCCCTGGCACTCGTTCAGGGAGGGAGCAGACCTGTGTCTTCACCTCAAAACAGTGATGTGAAATAATACTTTTGCCCTGACAGAAGCTTATCAAGAGGCACAAAGTGGCCGTGCACACGGGTCTCCTGCAGCATGCAGTGCCTTCTCTTGTGGTGTCTTGATAGTGAAGCAGCTCTTCAGAGCACTCAGCAGGAGGCAGGGAGAGGCGTGCACTGACCTGGTGAACTGTGCTGTGAGCGTATCTCCTGCTCCAGGCACGCGGGCAGCAGGGCTGGCCGGTGGCATTGGCCCGCCGGTGCAGAAGGCAGCTCTGGGCACAGCGCTTGGCTGAGTCAGTGTTCAGGTGCAGTTATCACGCATATGGTGCAGGGAACATGCAGTAATTCACTTCCCTCAGGGTGTGAATTAATTTGTTTCCCTGAGGGTGGTTTGCCTCAGAGCGCTTTTTGCCAACAAAGCCGTAATGGAGTGGGTCTGTGCCCACCCCCTTGCCTGTGGGTGTGCAGTATCGCTTTCCTCTGGTCCCATAGGTATGGTCAGGGAGGCATTTTTCTGGTCTCTTCTGGCAAAGCACATAATTATCAGGTTATCCTTAATGAAGGAACCTCCGCCACCAGGCAGCTTTGAGCCCCAAGGAATCGACATGGAGAAAGAGTCTGAAGTTTTCTGGCTTTTTGGAAAAATGTCTCTATTTTTAAGAGTGAGGGTTTCTAAGACTCGATGGTACTGCTATGCCATTGCCAGCTTTGCAGTTTCATAGCCCTTGCGTCATGATAGTTGGCCTCAATACCATGAGTTTTATGGGTTTGCTTTGAAGAGCACATGGTGACATTTGGTCTGCCTAGCAGTTCCTCACTCTTTTCTTCCCCTGTGCCTGCCTGTTCCTAGCCAGCACGGCACAAGGTTGTCCACTCCCCGAGCATGGCCCCTTGTATGAAAGCTTTCTCGTGCAGGACCTGGCAGATGATGTGAAGAGCAGTGACGTTTCCCAGTCTTTGCCAGCTCCAGCATACAGCTGGAGCAGCTCTGGTCATCTGAAAGTCGAGCAGATCTTCCTTCACTGTGTTTGCCAAGACATCAATAAAAGTAAAAACAGGTAAAATGAAAGAAAGAATTTCTGCTTTGATTGTAGAGAGGGCATTTGGTGGAGTAACCAGGTAAGAGCTAGTCTGTTTTAATGGTATAATGGAAAGACTTCTGCCTAGGACTGAGATCCAGCACCTCTGGATCTCTGCCACTGGCTCGCTAAATATCCTGAACAAATCACTCTGCCTGCACCAAGTGGTGCAGCCATCTTTGCCATCTTTGCCACCACCCTGCCCATACTGGAAAGCGGAAAACCAAAAAGTATACATTGCAATGCAATGCAGTGCTGTTTGACTCATTTTGTTGTTACAGCTGATGCCAGAACAGGTCTTATCCCCCTTTCCATAGGCTGAATTACTTTTTGTGGCAGAATAAAAAATGTGGTGTCTCCAGCCTTCTGTGTGAAAGCTGCTACAAGTGGCTTATAAAGTTCTCTGAACTTTTATAACTTCAGGGAGGAAGGTGCCAGGGTTGAGGGCAGACATTAACACTGTTTTGCTGCTTTTAAACGGGCACCAAGGTTAACCATCACCCCACAGGCACCTTGCCCAGGGACCTTAAACTGCAGGCCGGGGGAAAGCTCGTCTTTTACTGGGTAATTCCAGGGCCTCCCTGCCAGAGCGATCGTCCTCCCAGGGGGGCTGGTGGTACCCGTCCCCTTGTGGGGTCAAGTGCTGTAGGAGAAGTCGTTTTCCTGGTGGGACTTTAACCAGGGTTACTATGACAATCAGTCAGCAGGCTGCCAGCACCGCATGTCCTTGCGTCTCCTTCCCGGTTTCTGCCTGCTCAGGGGTGTTGAAGCATTCGGACCACAGCAAAGCACCTTCCCATTCCAACTCTAATGAGATGCAACCGTTGCTCCAGGAAGCATGACTAATGAGGGAGCTGGTGGGAGTGCCCCCTGATAACACCCCATGGCTCCATCACCTACTGCAGGGAGGGATGTGGCAGTCCCTGTGTCCCACTGGAGACAGCCAGTGGGTGTCTGGAGTATGGCCAATACGGCTCCTCTTCCTATAGAAATCAGCCCATGAATGCTTGTGCAGGTACTTACCCTGGCAGCCCCCCAGAGAAGAAGTTGGGGATCAAGTGCTCCAATACAGCTGAGATGCACTTTGATAATGGGAAAGTGCCTGCAGAAAATCTGCCTGGGGACTCGGGAAAGGCTTTGAGGTGGCAATCGCCATCTTTAAAGAGGATGAGATAGTGCGGTGGCTTGGCTCTGTGGCACAAGGTGACTTAGAGGAGGTGCAGGATGGAGTCATTTGGTGTGTGCAGTGGTCTGTCCATCCCAACAAGGGACTCCAGCACTGAGTTTTCTCGGGGCCAGCACTGTTGTGGGGATGGTGCTGGCGCTTTGACCGGGAGCTGCTGCCGCACCACATGCACACACAGGGAGCACCTCTCCTCCCCGTCTTCCTCACATACTCAGCCCCCACACTAAATCCCAATCTCATCCCCTCCCTGCAGATGCTCTTTTGCTGCACACCTTTATCGACAAGCGAGTCCCCAAGGCTCCGTATCCCCAAGAGCACACCTGGACCTTCTTTTTGCACCACTGGCACTTTTCCACCCCCGAGCCATGAGTTGCCTGGTTCCCTCAAGCTTTGGGGACACCCGTAGTGGGTGGCCCCTGCCCACCTGCGGCACTAGCAGGAGCAGGAAGCCCCCAGCTCGCGGGGGGCAGGCATGGCACTTGGCACAGCTGGGTCCGGCTTGGGTTCAGGCAGCTCTCCCTGCCTGCAGGCACGGGCCAGGAGCCGGCTTCTAGCTCTGTCTGCGCACAGGCACTTACGGACTCAAAATCAGTCCCAGGTTGATCCATCCCATCCTACACTCCTCTACATCTGTCCTGGTGTGAGAAGCTTTTGCTCTATTCCATGGGTAACAACCATTTTGCAAGAATAATTATGTCTGGGAATGCAAGGAATGACATCTGTTGTCATAAAAATTCAAGATAATTGGATAACGCATCCGTTGTCTCACCCCAGGTCTCTTTACACTGAAATACATACTGGCTAGTATCCCTGGGGTGCAGCACAGATAAAAGCACTTTTAACACTGTCTAAACTAATCATTCCTAAAATCTCCCAACTTGTTTGAATGAAACTCACTATGAATGGTATCTCTGTGCCGTTTCAGACTGTAACTATGTATTGAATCAAAGTCAGAGCATTGACCACTGAATTTATATTATTTATTTTCTGTATAACGTAAACTCCAGTCTAGCAAACACTTAGGCCTGTGTTTCAATGCAAGGCATGTGTGCTCGGGCTCGGTGGCCTCAGTGCAGCTATTCATGGGCAAAGCCAAACACATATGCCAGTGTCTTTGCGCTCCGCAGCCTGTGCGGAGGGATGCGACTTGTTCTTTCAGAATGGGGATTCTTAAAATTCTCTGCTGACCTGTGGTGTGAGATTGGGGGGCTCAGAGATGGGGGATGGAAACGCTGTGCTGGCCGGTGGAGAAGTCCATCAGGGCCAAAGTGCCACCCTTGGATCTTCCTGGTGCATATATAAAACATATATAGAACAGCCCTGAGGCGTAGGAATGGGGGATATCTGAGGGTCTGAGGCCACTCCCAAACTCTGCGCGTGATTCCTGCGCTCCTGGTAGCTGATGCGAGTTGCTGACTTGAAGCCGGCTCCAAAGTGCTCCCGCGGCAGGAGAGCCCGTGTCCCTGCTGAAGGGCTCCGCGCTCAGCTGGCAGGATGGCATAATCTGCAGGAGATTTCTTAATTGCATTTCTTGCAAGAGTCTGTTCTCTCATTCTGTGAGCGGAGCTGCGGTTATCCACACATTATAAATCTATGTCGTGAGGAAGATGTCGGTTGTGTATAGGTCATAGAAAATATAATTGTATAACTGCATTAATGTATTCCTGAGCTAAGGTGCTGAAATATGGTTTAGCTGCAGAAAATAGGCCTGTGGGCTTTAAATAGCCTTACTTGGGCATCTCTTGGATAGAGCTGGCAATGACGTGAACAGATCACTGTGCCTCCTCCGGGAGAACAGAAAGTCCCTTTGCAGAAGGCGCTCTCTAAGTACGTTTAATGACATTTTTTAAAGCCTTTAAAATATGTTTTAGTATGCTGGGGGAGTCCAGAAAAAAGCATCATGAATTCATGGGGGAATCCTCCAAGAAGCAGGATGCAGAGCACGGCAGCAAGCATGGGGGTGCCTATTTGGGCTCAGCTCGGCGGGGTGCAGACGCACCCGTGCGAGGGGGGAGCAGCACCCTGAGCCGAGCGGCGGCAGCCAGGGCCCCGCAGCGCCCGCGGCACTTAAATCTTAGCAGGCATTCACAGACAGGGGCCCACGGGAGTCTGGTATCAGACTGTGGGATCTGCTCCCGCATCCACTGGAGAAGTCCTACTCTGCCCCCTTCTGCTGCACGCTTCCTCGCTCCTCTCAGTGAGAACGAAATCTGGCTGAACGCCTGCCCTGCCCGGTACCTAGCGTATGCTGGGATAACCCGGCAGCAAAATGCAACAACAAAAATTTTTTTATGTTATTTAGCAGCATTGATGCTGGT
>NW_009223065.1:0-11648 GCF_000690835.1 Fulmarus glacialis | reverse complement strand
TCCTGGAACATACTGAAAAGCCAGGATTAAGTGCAGTGCTTGAACTCTGTTTTTTATGGTGAGCACATCTGCAGGGGTGAGATGCCACCGGGCCAAAGCTTTATCACCGGTCCAGCTCTGCAATGTAGTTCTGTTTGCAGAGACTTGCCTACTGTCTCTTTTATACCTCTCTATCCTTGTTTTTCTTCTCTCTGTTTTGTTTTTTCTACTTTCAGAAGCATAGGGATCCCTCTGGCTCCTCTCTCCAGGGACTTGGACCTCGGCAGCAGTGCCAAGGAGGTCGGGGAGCCTTCCTCAGAGCCCAGCCAGAACCCTTGCTGGTCCTGCACAACAGGGTTTGTCCCTTAAATAATAGTATCTTCTTTAGTTTTCCAACTTCTTAAATCTCTCTCTTTTGTTTCTTGTGTTTTGAATACATAATTGGGTAATTTCCAGGGTGGAGAGCTACTCACTAATTGTATATACATGAATCACAATATCTTCCGTGCACTTGTCTTGGACTGAGTTCCCATATCCCAGAGGCCAGTTCACGCTTCCAGAGTGTGTTTACTTCCTTTGGTGTCATAACTGTAATTTGAAATTTTACACCATTTTGCATAAACAGATTTCAAAGCACTTTCTGCCACTCCTAGAAGCAGAAGAAAATTCCCACCTGCCTTCCCTTTCTCTGTCTTGTCTCCTTCAAGCTCATTTTTGTTTCTATATACATGTCGCAACTTGTCTGGCCAACCCAAAGACCCATTTCCTTTAGAGGAGGGAGAAAAACAACAAAAATGAACTTGCAGGAGAAAAGACAAAGAAAGCGGAGGGGAAGGCACCTCCTGAGTCGAGAAGAGCTGTCCACGCAAACAACACAGTCTCCGTGGTGGGAGTCTCAGGATTCCCAGGGTATCCTGGGTCCCAGGATATGGTGCCTCGACACTGCATGTTCTGCAGACAGGCTCCAGCACCCGGGCTCCAAAGGCAGATCTGTTCATGCAGAATGGTGCAAAATGGCCATGCCCGTGGCAGCTCTCCAGCCCCCCTGAGTTTGGGTTGCTCAGACACCATCTGGAGATGAAAGCTTCCTCATGGGCTAGTGGCTCCCAGGGCTAGAGCTGGTGGTGTCCCACAAGCAAAGGGTATGCCCAGAGCTCCTGGTCCCTGCAGTGCCTCCGCCGGAGGCTTTTCCTGCTGGTAAGAACTTGGGCAGCTTCTTGGCTGTCCTAAGTAATGTCAAGGATCTCATCACAGGGTTGAGAGGACAATGTCACTCCGGCTGCTCTCCCATCCCATGGCAGGTAGGGCTTCTCTGCAGCTGCTGAAATCCCAGATGGAGACACAGCGTGACAAGACAGCCTTTCCCTGGGGAGCCAGGTCCCCACCAGGCCTGGCCAGCTAAAGCTTCTCTGTTACATAGGTGCCAGGAGCTGATTTCAGGGTGGCCTGGGGTGCGCAATGGCACAATCTCACTTCTGCACTAAGCCAGGTTGGCTGCAGGTAGAACTTCATGGGTGGTGTGGCACTGCCCTGTCCTAGCCCTCAGCTGGCTGGATTTTATCTGCAGCTCCAGCTTATTCTAACAAGGGGGTTTTCTTTGCTGGCAGCACTCAGTGCCGTTGCCTCCTCTCCCTAGGGCCAGCCGAGCCTTGTCTCTGAATGGACAACTGAGTAACACGAGAAAATCCTGGCCAATGTAGCCCATCCATATGTGCCCCGAACGCAGTGCTGCCTTACGCCATGCGCAGCGTGCGCCCAGCGCTGCCTCACCCCACGCACACCCTGTATGTGCCCCGCATGCAGGGCTGCCTCACTGCCCACCCCTGGACATGCTGTGTAGCTCCTGCCACCTCACCCCGTGCTTTGCATCCGCTGCTGCCTCCCCGTGTGTGCACGCTGCCCATACGCCCCATCTGCACCCGCAGGCGCCTCGCAGGCAGCGCTGCCTTGTCCTCCAACCCCTGCAGCACTTCACCCTCCATGTGCTGTGCATGCACCCCCAACACCTGCCTTGCAGCTGCCTCATCACCCAGAAATGTGGGGGAGGCTTCATTCTTGCGTGAAGCGTTCAGAGCGTGTCTGGTGCCCCCCCGCTTTGCCCTGGTTTCCCCCCAGCTCTCCTCCTTCCTGTCCTCCCACCCCTGCTCCAGCTTCCTGTCCTTTGATGTGCCTCCCCTCCTCTGCTCCAGGGTACGAACTGCTTACCAGGTGGAGATGACTTCTCCCCACCCCACAATTAGGTGCAATTATAAGGTTATGCTTTTCCCCAAACCCTTGCCCTGGCGTGCATTGAAGGTGGCCGGGCTCACGAGCGGAGTCCTGCTCCGGGCTAACGACAGGCGGGACATGGAGCAGGGCCCTGGTCTGTGCAGGCGAGCGGTGCCGGTGGGTGCTGGAGGGGGATGACAGGAGGGTCCTGGCAGTGCTGGGGATGGGGTGGCCGCTGAACACGTCCTGGCCTGGTGGCCCCGAGCAGGGACTCAGCTGCAGGAGCCTGAGCCTGCTCCATTCCAACACAGGAGCAGCAGATACCTGGGTGCTTCCTGCTGTGGTCAGGCAGAGCCCAGAAATGTGCCCCTGGGAAAGGCGCAGCCAGCGCTTGCATGGAGACAGGTCCCAGCACCGAGCTTGGCTGTCAGCTCTCCTCAACTGTGCTTCAAGGCGTGCGGTGCCTCGGCACCCATGGAATGCCCCTTGGCTGGCAGTAGCCAGCGGAGGAGTGGGGCTCCACACACTGCAGCCCCTGGGCTTCTGAAGGTGCTGCCTTTGGCTGGAGGTGGGACCCCTGTGTCCCCTACCAAGACATAGGTTTGCTTCCACTGATTCCACGGTTGATGCTGGCTGTGAGGGAGCTGATGGCTACAGCAAAGCCCACCCCACATGTCATCCTCGCTCTTGCTGGGGTGCAAGGAGTGTCAGCTCTTGGTGGCTCCTGGCTCCTCATCGCCTCCTGGCCACGTCCCAGGTGAATGCACACTCCTACAGCAGGTTTCATGGAGCATGGCTGCGTGAACGCCTCGCTGCCCCAGTGTGACTTTGGTGCTAGGAGCCAAAAGTGCAGTGCCCAGCCACCTGGGCACGTCTCTGGCAGGGCCAGCACTGCAGGGCAGCCTTTGGGTGCTGGGCAGTGCCTGGAGGCCAGAGCGAGCACGAGCCCCTCCTGCTGCAGCAGGGTGAAAGGCTTCCCCAGAACCGCTCCATCCAAGGGCAAAACGCTGCCACCACAGCCAGGGAGTCCTCGCTCCATCCCATAGGAGGGTGCTCCAGGTGCTGGTGTGGATACGCACACAGACACACCTGCACATGCTTGTCCTCACACATACGGGGCAAATGCTCTGCTGCGGCCAAGGCTGGCCATTCCACAGGTTGCTCTGGTTGCTCTGCAGGATGCAGGCAGCCAAGCTCAGGAGAAAAACTGAGCTTGCTGATCTGCTGTGGGGGGATGGATCTCACCTCTGCAGTGCACTACGGCATAGCAGAGCTCATACCGTTCAGGTCAGGGTGTCTGTCCAGGGTTTTTCTGATTTCTAACCTGTTTGTATCACAAGGGGTGCAGATGAACGTGGGGCTTGCAGAGGGTCTGCAGGACACCTCTAACTTTGACATGTGCAGCCAGAGCAACCCCATCAGGGACACGCACATGGTGGCTGCCAAACCGCTGAGGGAGCTGTGTGCAGGCAGGGAGAGCCCCTGTGTGCTCTCCTGCCCCATGCCAAGTGCTGCTGGCAGGGCCGTGGAGCGGGTGCTCCCCTGAGCTTTTCACCCCTGGCCGGCGCTGCTGGGTCTGCGTTGGATGAGCCGTGCTCAGCCGTGATGGCCACCGAGGTCCTGGGAGCACCTCGGCTGTGGCCGTGTTTCAGGACCTGTCCCCAGTAAGGACTGAGCTATTTCTGGCTCTTGGGGTGGCATTTGGGCAGCCAGGGGCTCAAGAGTGTGTGTGTGCATGTGTGAGTAAGTCATGCGGTGCAGCGTGTAAAAACACATCTAGAGAGAAAGTCTCAACAGAGATTAGATTAAAAGAAAATGTAATTAAACACAGAGAGCATCCTGTCTGTTACTCAACTCTCCTTGCATAACTCTCCGGACCGGCTGCCTTCACAGATGGCTGCTCTGCTGTCAAAGTCATTTGCCGGGCACCTGTTGGAAAAACTGCCAGGTCAGCACAGAACTAATTGCAGCAGCATCTTTCTTTTTAGTGGGATTTAAGAGTCTAGAGGAAAAAGTGGGATTTAAGAGTCTAGAGAGGTCTTGCAGCTCCCCAGACAAGCCTGCGATGCCTCCCGCTACTTAATCCTCCCCATGTACTCCTGTGAGTGACTGTGATGGGGATGAGGACATTGGGGAAGTGGCCCCGAGGGTCTCCAGGGCTCAAGTGGTCCCTGGCAGAGGGGGTTGCACGTCCCCCCGGGAGCATGGTGATGGCTGCTGCTGGGCGAGAGGGAGCAGTACAGGAGCTGCTGCTGTCCCCAGCCCCTCTCAAAGGCTGCGGCACTTCTTCCCTTCCCCTGCCGTTTGCACCCAGGTCTGAGGCTCTCGTGGGCGGCCGAATGGCGGAGAGCTCCGCAGCTGCAGGGCGATACCCAGGCATGTGGGGTGCCTTTGTTTGCCTGGGTGAGCAGTCAAGTTGCAGCCCATCTCCAGCTTCGTACCAGCTGCAGATCTAAGGCAGCTGACTGGCCTGCCAAAAAACCAAAACACGTCGAGGACCAGGGAGTGGCTTGTGCTAGTGCTGAATAATGATGATCCCAACATGCTTATAAAACGACGAGGCAGAGAGCTCACCACAGAGCTGTTCCTTGCAGCCCTAGTCCTCCGCAGAGCATCACTCCGCCTCGTCAGCCAAGGTACGTTTCTGAATTAAGAGATTCAAAATGGGAACTGTGTTTGTGTCCGCAGTGGGGCCCATGTGCTGCGGCTGGAGACAGACTGGGCTTTTCTTTTAAACTTGGGGAAAATGCCATCGCTGCTCCTGCAGAGGAGTCTCTAGCCAGGGAAGCAGAGCAGCCCTGTGCTGCAGGGTCTGTAGGTGCCAACCTGCCCCAAGCAGAGCCCAAAGCACGTGGGTAGCACCCCGGGTCTGAAGGCTGCTTGGGGGTGAGCAGCACAGCTCCTGCCTCTGCTCCGCAGGAAAACGTGTCCTTTCCCTCCTCGCAGCATGCTTTTGGGGGTCAGTTCATGTTTTATTTGGTGCTGATTTGAGTCTCAACCAACTTCCCCACCCTGCAGTGCTGTGAACACCCTGGCACACGAAGACCCCCCCGGAGGCAGCTGCACTGTCCCTCCCACCACCTTGCAGGGCCAGGCAGCCCTGGCACACGTGGGGATGTCCCTCTCGCCATGCAGCTCCTGCATGTGTACACTGCTCGCTTCCACGTCTCAGGGCCCCAGCTCTGCCCTGGCTCTGGAGCACGTTCCTTGTGCTCCAGCATTTTATACCAAACATCTCTGCATTTCCCCCTGCCTCAGCTTTGGACAGATGACAATGCTCCTGCGTGTCCTTGGGCGTTTATCACCTCTGCATCTTGCTAGGTGTCAGGTGTGGGTGATGGGCACAAGTACTCTCACCAGGCATTGCCTTGCTTCCTGCAGAGCTCCTGGGCACAGGCTTGAGGCCATTTGGGCTGGGGACTTATTTGGCACAGTGCCTTTGTGCTCTTCTCCTTGATCCTTTTCTCCTTGCTGTGCCCCCGAGGTGCCCTGCTGCAGACATCCTGTCCTTCTTGCCGTATTTCACACAAATTTCTCCTCCAGAGAGGCCCCAGCTCAGCTATTTTCCTCCTCCCAGGTCCATTTCCCGCCCGCATCCCGGCGCAGCCATGCTGAGGACGGCAGTGCGGCTCTCGGTCCTGCTCGGCCTCCTCAGCTTTGGGAAAAGCCAGATGTTTCACATGGGACCATGCCCAGATCCACCAGTCCAAGAAGACTTCGATATCAACAAGGTGTGAAGAGCTTTCTAAAAATCTCACGGCAGGTAGCGAGTTAGGCTAAGGGGGCGTGGAGCAACGGCAAACTGCTGGGGTGCAGGGGGGGTTGTCGGGTCTGGTCTCGACACCTTGTGCCAGAGCTGCCCGCGCAGGTCTGTGGCCCCGCTAAACCCCCCGCAGCCCCCCGCGCCACGGAGGTGGATGCTCGAACAAACCGGGCAGGCGAAACTGTGCTGGCAAACAAGCTGGGCTGCTCTGCCTCAGCCCTCTTGTGCTAAAAGCATCTCTCCGGACTTTCTTTTATCAGTATTTGGGGAAATGGTACGAGATAGAGAAGCTTCCCTCAAGTTTCGAGAAAGGAAGCTGCATCCAGGCAAATTACTCGCTGAAGGAGAATGGGAAGTTCAAGGTGATCAACAAGGAGCTGCTGTAAGTGTTTGCGTTCGGGCTGTGTCCTCACCGCAGCTGTGGCACTCCTGTCACCTATCTTGCTGTCCCGGGTGGTCATTTTTCGCCTGTTTCTGGGTCTGGGGGGGCTGGGGGAGGCACCCTGTGATCGCAGTAACTCTGCCAGCATAACGGGCTTTGCTGCGGTTACGGCAGAGATGTGGGTCTCTGGTCTCTGCCTGCGCTTCCCTGGGGCTCAAGCAGGTCTCTCTCTCTCCAAGGTGAGTAGTGAGAAAATAGATCAAATGCACACGGTGACTCCCGTGTGAAATAGCCTGGGTTTCCCCCCTGACTGGTTTGTGATCCCAGTGACGGCTGAGAAGCTGGGTGCCCCTGGTCCTGTCCCGGGGGCTGGTTACGGGACGGCAGCCACCACCTTGTGCACCTGTGTGTTGAGAGGTGCCTGTGCCCTGTGCTCCTCTCTGCTCCGGAGCAAAGGGACCCGATGAAAAGGGGCAGGGAAGGTGAAGCACATGGGTCATTTTTACTTAAGCAAATATTTGTCAGCCTTTTTCTGGAGCATTTACCTTGCACTGGTAGTAACTGCTGTGTAAGGGGATCAGCAGTTGCTGCCCATTTAAATCAGTGAGCAAAGTGAATGCACCGATTGTTCTCTTTATTATACTTGATAGTTTGCAGCTATCCCGAGCTCTCCTGGCTTTTTGCATGGACAGACGCAGATACTAATTTATCTGTTTCCATCACCAGCCCCGGCTGCCATAGGGTGCTGCTGAATGAATGAGAGGGAGCGAGCAGTGAATGCAGCGCTGTCCCCTGCGCTCCTGGCGTGGCATGGGGACTTTGTTCTGGCTCACAATAACAACAAGGCAGCAACACATCCCTTGTGTCCGGCAGAGAGCAGCGTCCATGCTGCTCACTGACCGCGCAGCACTGTCTCTGCAACTCCACTGCTAGGGCAGCGCCTGGCAAACAGCTGACCATTTATTTGCGCCTGCATTAATCTGCAGGGGATTAATCTGACCGTTGGTGTCACCACTTCAGCAGCTCAGTCAGGAAATATTTTGGGTTAGGTGCGCACTGTGTGTGGTTCCAGCATCAGCCCCTCGACCTCTGCTGCTGGCAGCATTAGCTTCCGCCTCCTTGGTGTTCCTGTTTCACAGGGAAGCGTGAAACTTTCCTGCCCCACGGGCAGCATCCAGGTCTTGAGGCATCGGGGGAAAAATGCAATTATAAGATGGGCAGCCCAAGTCGTAGGGCTTGCTGAGAGCAGGGCAAGTGCTCTGAACCAGCAGCGAAACAAACCCTGGCTCACCAAGCAGGGACAGGTAATTTGTGTGCGGAGGAATGTGCCATGACCTGTAAAAAATGCAGGTGATGACACAGACATGAACACGTGCCTTCCACAACTAGCAGGAGCTGAGCTGCTCCCTGCCACATCCGAGATCAGTGCTGGGATTGTCCCGTCCCGTGCAGAGGGGTCTTCCTCTCCCTCTTCTCTGTCACCATCCCCGTGGCACTGAAGTGCACCCCGCTGGCAGGGGCACGCGGAGAGCAGCACCCTGGGGTGCTGGGGTGGTTTAACTGGGGACAGCATTTGCCCCGCAGTGCCTGGCCCAGGACCTGGTGTGCCCTGGGTGCTGCTGAAACCGTCCCCAGGGCTGAGCTGTCCCTCCGGGGATGCTGCGGTTAGCCGGTACGTGTTTCAGCCACCTCTTGGCAGGCGGATGCGTCAGGAGGGATGATTTAGTGGAAGCAAAAAAAAAAGTGATTTCAAACTCAACTGATTTTATTTCTCGCCTTGTCGTTCTCCCCTTAGTTCCAATGGCAAAGTCAACGAAGTCGAAGGAGAAATCATGCACATGGATGTAAAGGAGCCGGCCAAGCTGGCTGTTCGCTTTAACTGGTGTAAGTGTGTGGCTGGGAGGCTGGCAGCCTCCGCCGGCTCGCCAGTGCCCACCGGCCTCAGCAACGCTGTGGTGCTGGCATTGCAGGAGGGCAGCGCCTGCACGAAGCAGGCACGGCTGCCATGTCATCAGGGGTGCAAAATTAGCAAAGCAAGAGGCAAAGCTCCTCTGGTGACTTCAGCGCAGCACGACGGGGCAATGGCAAAGGGTTAGGACAGACGTTGTGACCAGCAGGCAGCGGTTTGGTGATATTTATACATCATTTACACCCTGCAGTGGTGGAGCACTCTTCACCAGCTGATCTCAAAGCGAGAAAGATCAGCAGCATTACTGTCCCTCCAGGTCATTTCACAGATGGGGACAGGGAGGGTGGGAGGTGGGGGAGGCAGCCCCACAGCCGCTGCAAGGGCCAGGAATAGGCTTGTTTTTCTGAACACGGCGGTATAGCTAGTAGCCCACCCTGCCTCTGCTTACAAGCGCCTTTTAATAACCATTAATAATATGTTTTTGTTTGCTTTTTCTTCCCTTGTCAATGTAACACATGACGGGGGCCTGCTGAGATGCAGTGCATTTTATTCGCGTTGCACAGCACTTTACTCTGTCCGCAGCAACACTTTGGAAAGTGAGCAGAAGTCTCCCCTTGGCTCCCTTTTTATTCTGCTCCCTCACACCTTTTCCTTGGCTGTTTCATAGCACTCACACAGATGGGTTATTTGGAGCAACGGGTGGAGCAGGGGTACTTGCAAAGGAGATGATACAATTATTATTCATGAGCACAGCCAGACTTAATTATGTGCTGCTAAGGCATCACCCACAGCCATTTCACCTGCAGCGTGCGCAACGCCAACCGTCCTCACTGGACGCGAGCCCCAGAGAACAGCGCCCGGCACTCCTAAGTGGAGCAGAAATAAATCCTGCGGCACTTACGCCTGCATGATGGTTTGAAGCTGGAGAGCCTGCCCCTCATCAGAGCAGATGCTTTGGGTGTAGCAGCCTGATGGAGAACAGAGTTTGGCCCAAGTGGCTGGTGCTGGTGGGATGGGCTGAGCAGAGCCATACCGATTCCCACCGCCTGGGCTCCGGCTGGCTCCGTGGGACAGGGCACCCAGGGCAGCAGGTGGTGGGGAGGGAGGAGGTGGTTTGTGCTCCTCAGATCACCAGCGTCAGCTCCCAGCCCTACAGCTCCTTCACGCCAGCAAGCACCCTCACACGGGTACGAGCTGGGCTGGCTTTTGGTGGCCCAGCTGAGCTGTTCAGGTCATAGTGTTAACTTTCCAGCAAGTCCTTCCTAGTCAGGGCTTTGTGGCTTTCTCAAGTCCCTCTGGGCAGAACAAGGAGTCCTGATAAGCTTTTATAAATTATAGCTCCTTGTACTGACCACAATTATGCAGCTCAGGAGCAGCAAAAGTGGGAACAGCACCAGGAGCCGTGGCTCCAGTGCTGCAGAGCAGTCCAGAGTCAGTTACCCACAGCGTTCACGGTGCCCTTCTTTCTCCTAGTCATGCCTTCTGCCCCTTACTGGGTCATCTCCACCGACTATGAAAACTACTCACTGGTTTACTCCTGCACCAACATCCTCTGGCTCTTCCACATTGATTACGCCTGGATTATATCAAGAGCTCCCGAGATGCACCCAGAAACCGTGGAGCACCTGAAGAGTGTTCTCCAGTCCTACAAGATTGACACCGAGAAAATGATGCCCACGGATCAACTTAACTGCCCTCCTGAGATGTAACTCCCGGCTTGCAGTGACACAGCGCCAGACCAGTGATGAACTTCATTGCTTTCTTTATTATCCATTAGAATTTCTCTATGTAACAGAGAAATGTAATAATCCTTTTGCTAACGGTAATTTGCGAGCCCTGAGTTACTCCTTGCTGTCATTCCCTCTATCGCTCTCCCTGCTTTTTCGTCTCGCTCTGACTTTTGCAGAGTAACTCACTGATTCAAAGCTAATGGGTGAAGAAAAGAAACCCTGAAGTGCAGACGTGAAGCTCTGCTGTTGCTGTGAGTCCTCCAGTATGTGGATGGGAAAGGGTATGAGATATGATGTGCAAGCATTAGTCCCGGGGGAAAACCTTGCGTCATGTGCCCGCAGGTTTGTTTCCCATTTTTGTCTTGACGCTTCCAGGCCTGCTCAGAGCCTGTGTTGTCTGAGCTGCATCGCGGGCACTTCCCGCCTTCCCAGCAGCAACGCCCAGACATGGGGGGGTCGGTCCTGCAGCCTGGGAACTGAGACTGGGGGTCTCACGTGTTCTGGTGCAGGCCTGTAGGTGTATGTTACTGCCAAGTCAGCAGACCTCCTCGCTAGAAATCAGATCTGGCCCTTTGTATTTAAAATCTGAGAAGTCTAAAAATGTCCAGAAATTCAGCATCACTCCATCCCCGGTGTCTGTATGTGACTTGCCTCAAGTGAGGCTGGTCCTGCACTCCCAAGGGGTCAGCTCTGAGAGTACCCGTCAGCAGAGAGAGAGGCGGGTCTGCTCCCTTGTCCCCTCCTCCCAAGGCTCTTCCCGAACACCGAGAGTCGGCAGGCTCTGCCTGACATCCTGCTCACCGCTCTTGTACGTGCCGAGTGCCCGCTGGCACCCCATCTGCCCTGGCAGGTGTGCACCAGGCACCGCGACAACTCCGCTTGAATAGCATTGATGCAACTCATTAAAAATGAAATCAAAATATCCGCTTCGGGGCTTTTATACCTTCCCAGCTGCATGACCTTTTCGAGCAGGGTCGGGGGGGGCTCGGGACGCAGGGTCTGACCCTCCTCTGAGTCCATGGCACCGTGAGAGCGGGAATGCAATGCAACATGAGCAACCATGTCTGAAGTTAAATGGTGTGCTCTCGGAGCCTGGAGGTCTTTCCAGCTCTCTGGGATCGCATGTGCGGGCTTCCCCCATCATCTGAGCCATGCCAGCAAACCCATGTCGTGGCTTTGGCTGGCGGTGCCCCCATCTCCTGCTGCTTCTATTGACACGAAGAAACAACGTTGTGGACATAGAATACTGTAAATCTGCAGGAAACGTTCTACACTTACTGTGGTGGGACCCCGATCGGTGTGGGTGTGCAGCAAAGCGCTTTCTTGCCCTGGGAGGGCTACAGGAGCTGGGCAGGGAGCCAGCATTTCACTGATCTTTACCAGCCGGAGGAGGCTGAGGTGGGAGGGAGGCCTTGCGGGGATCAGAAACAACTGCCGCGTTTAAGCCATTAGCCTTTAAACTTTTAAATCTTAATGGCACAGTTCCTGTGACACAAAATCAAACACTCCACCCGCATCCTCAGGCTGTAAGGATGATGGCGGTCGCGCCAGGATGCTGGCAGCTGCGCGGCGGCTCCCAGGAGTGTTAGATTTTGGGGGCAGATCATTTCATCACAGCTTCATCAGATTCCTGTTTTCTTCAGGTACGGCTGGTGATGCAGCCGCCCACAGCTGCCA
>NW_009223064.1:23705-32213 GCF_000690835.1 Fulmarus glacialis | reverse complement strand
CATCAGCCACAGAATGAGTGACAAAGGGTCATTTCAGACCATCTACTGCAGAGTACCAAACCAATGCAGAAATGATGACCGAATAAAAGGTTTAGGAATAGACACTCTGAACGTAGTCCAAATATCCAGGTCCAGTACATAGAACATTTAGCAAACTGTTGTTAGATGAGACCCTAAAGCAATCTTTAATCTCACACCAGGAAAAGAGCAAAAAATATTTCAACTACTAGCAGGCATGAGTAGCATACTAACCAAGAAGTTAGTAGTAGATCAAAAATGCCAAATGCCACAAACTTGTTTGGTTCCTGACACAACTCTGCCAACTTCAGCCTAAGCTGATAGCTACTCCAAGGATCCCAACTTCATTCCATGGCTTCTTTGAAAAACTTGAAAGTATTAGAAGTCACAAATATTTTGGAGGATTGCTTCTAAATTGGGCCTCTGAAAAATAAACAGAGGTCAGACTAACAATACTGCTATGCAAGGAGGAGGAGCGCAAAGGGGAAGGTTTCCAGCGAGGGCACAACGCTTTCAAACCACACCTCTGAGTTTTGCAAGAGCACGTTAATTGTCACCGTGAGGCTGGATTCCTCACCTTCAGGGTTTGCTTGCTGGCCACTTCAGACTAAAGAAAATTTTTGGCCATAATCCTGGGTTTGCCTCCTCTTACAGCTGTGATTCAAATGGAAAGTAGATAAAAACTGCTAGATTTGCTTGGCCTTTGTCCATTAAGATGCTGGACAGCAGTTATAAACACTTCTTAAGATATGCCTTCCGTGAAATGTTGCCAAGGCAAACATATATAGCACACAAACGCAGGTAAATAACTCCATATTTTATCTTGCTGATAATCAAATTAGGAAGGATGTTTAAATAGTAGGTGTACCTAGATTAAATCAAAATTACAGTGGCATTGATGTACAGAAAAATTAGGTTAGATTTACAAATTTTTTTATTTGGTCCCTTATTTTCTGTTCTCCTCTAACTGGAGTGGTGCTGCCTCAGGTTATATGGAGGTCAAGAGATTATAAACCAAATAAATGATCAAATGAATGACCTATTAATTAAACTAAAAAAATCAAGATTAGATATCTTGGGATTTTGTTCGTTTTTGATGGTGCTGCTAAGTGATGATTACTTACATCAATTTATGGCACTCAGGTGACATTAACTGAATGACTGGAAAGGCATTACAATCTCTCCTGCAAAACTGCTTTTTGCTCCTATTTACTGCATAAAAATCCAGGTCCCCTGAAGAGAACTGGACAACTTAAATTTACACATTTATACTTTTATAGGAGCCACATCTAGGCATTCGTACTCATTACAAAGATGTTGAGACTTTTCCTGATTACAAATTTCATTAAACAAAAGCTGATAGTTTTATATAATGTCACTTTCATCCTAATCAAAGATGAAGAATAAGAAGCAACTTTAAAAAAATAAAACAGCAGAAGCAAATCATTACACATTTAGGAAACAGGTACGTAATGTCTGCAAGAGTCACTAAAATCCCAGGCAGAGGTTTGGTGGCTTTACTTCATTTTCAGTCTCCTGCGTGGGGAAGGAGACGCTGCTGGTGCAGATTGCCCCCCATGAGCCGCACAGCTTCACGGAGCCTGCCGGTCACTTCCTTGTGGCTGGGAGTGAAAGACTGCTATAACCAAAACCTCGCTGTTAGCTTCCCGTTATTTCCCCTGCTCATTTTAGTTTTGGTTTTAAGCTGAATTTCCAGTGTTCTCTGCAGTTTGTGCATTGCTCAAGGTCAAGCGATGCTCTGCTAAAACAAAAAATGTGTAACAACAGCTATAGTTTACTGCTGTCCCCTAAGCCCTTCCTAGTGTGTGGAAAAGCTTCCAGGCTGATGAGACAAACAAACAAACAGAAACTCAAGTAACATAAGCCCAGTATACAGAAACCTGTGAGTGGAGGCATCTGGAGCATTCAGCTACAAAACAGAGGGAAGGAGGATGGTAAAACCACAGCAAGACTGCTTGAAACGGAATGGTGTGAGGAACTCTGGAGAGAAAGGGAGAGACGGAGTGGACAAAGAGCCATCACCTGCATTTGGCAATATTAATTCTGGTGTTTCAGAAAGCAGCAGTGTTCCAGTGGAGCAGAGCAGAGAATATTTTAGATATTTTATATGTGTGTGTGTATATATATTCTATATTTATAGAGATAATATCTTCTACATTCACAGCATGGATGCATTTTCGGAAAACTATTTCCACTTCACGCTTTCAGATGACCAGGGAATCCAGGCAATATCTACCTACTCCAGGATCCCTTCCTGATGGATCTGCTTGAGGGTATCATCTAGGGTGCAGACAAACACTGCTGCATTTTCATACTTTCAGCACTGGATCTGAAGAACACAGGCACCTGAGGCAGGAGTTAGGTGGGATTTCACCACCTCAGCCTGCTCAGATTGTGCTTAGATGGCACTTCGGTTTGAAGACACCCCTGCAGCCCCCTCTTTTACAGCAGAGCCCCTTAGGAGTCTCATCCTCCACCGTTCTTACAACAGCCGCAGCCTTCGCAGGGCTGAGTGTCTCCGTATCCATCGCAGACACCTGTTTGACTGGCACCCGACCCAGGGAGGGGCTCAGGTTCAACTTGCGGGAGATGACAAAGCTTCCTATCTCATTCTGACAGCCTTTGAAACCTACAAGGGAAAACGGCAATTGGCTGTCTGTACTGAGAGGTAGATCACATCTCTGGATGCCATTCGAGATAGCTGACACTCGCTGCTGAAGGTGTTCATAGCTACAGAGAGGTAAAGGATATGTGCGACTGGTAGCGTTTACTAGTCTGACTGACTCGAGCTTTTTCTAATTTACCATGGTTCTTCTCATTGGAAGAAGTAAAAAACAAATGAAGAATGAGTGTAAGCAAAAAGAGGCTCAGAAAAGAGAAATTCTTTAAGGTGATCATAGAATAGTTTGGGTTGGAAGGGACCTTTAAAGGTCATCTAGTCCAACCCCCCTGCAATAAGCAGGGACACCTTCAACTAGATCAGGTTGCTCAGAGCCCCTTCCAACCTGACCTGACGTGTGATGCAGCACAGTGAGCTCCCACAAGGAGCGCATACAAGGGACGGGCGCCCACGCCGAGCCCCAGCCTCGCACACGGGCTCTCCATCCACCGAGCCTGAAACTCAGCCTTTGGCCCTGAGGGAGAGTTTGAGAATGAGGGAGTGCTCCCGCTGCCAGCACTGGCGGAGCAGGAGCCGCTTCCCCCCCCGGACAGTGGGTGGAAGGACGCAGCTCGGCAGCTGGCTCCCCGTGCCACAGCGGAGGGTCCTCCAGGGTCAGGGAGAAGAGCAGATATTGCAACTCCTGGGCCCTGCAGCATTCATTTCCATTTATCTCCCTCCTCAGCGTGCATGGTGGGGATCCTCCACAAGGACCTGAGGCCTCCAGGTGCCCTACAGAGCTTTGCTAGCTGGGCCGGGCTCCCGGAGGCAGCTCGGCAGGCTGGACACCCGGAAGCCAGCCACCGCTCAGCAGGACCAGCGTGCCAGCCACAAACAGGAGACGAGATACAATATCCCACTGACAAAAAAAAGTGCATAAGAGAGAAAAACAGATGCAGTGAGCTCCGCTTTTGGCCATGCTTATACTCAGAGCTAGCTGCTGGCTCCTCTTGGTTGCTGAGAGGCGAGGGCGCCCACCACTGCTGTCCCTGGAGGGGAACACCCTTCTGGTAGCGGCATCAAAAAGTAGAAAAAAGAAAAAAAAGAAGGAAAATATCCTGACAAACAAGGGTGAGGAACCCAAAAAGAGGAGAGTAACTTGAGTCTGTAAATAGAATTTTCCGCGGGGAGAGCTCAGAAGTGTAAATAGTTAAAAGGCACTGAGAATTTTAGTTGGGCTTTTTTTTTTTGTGTAAGGGTTGGCATCTCAATAAAGCCATCAACCTCACCGTAGCTCTGTAATGCCCCTGTTTTGCTTATCACTTTTATTCTGCAGTGTTCCTTCATGCCAGCGATCGTCTGAGGGCACAACACATGAAAGCTTCACTCATCTCTGCATTGCCATTAAGCTTCAAAGGGTTGGCTCTGTGTACAACTTAAAATCACTTTCTGTAATAAAGCACTGTTATTAGCACAAGCAAGGGGAATGAACATTCAGGAAAAAAAACAGCCCTGTAATGTGAGCTTAGAATCAGCAGGTTAATTTTCCTTTGCATGGATTTTTTTTTCCCCAAATATTTTAGGGATGTTGATATTTTCACTAAGCTTTTCATTCGGAGTGACTCATAGCTGTGGCTTCCTATAACAGAAGGGATTCCTATTTGGACTCCCTACAAGGCACCTCCTTTCTATTTACATATAAATCAGATGCAGGAAGAGATTAGCAGCTTCATTCCAGTAACTGCAAACAATCCAGGTCCTCCGACATTCACATTTAGCCGATTTGCAAAGAACTATGCTATAAGCTGTACAAAAGACTTGGGGAGGGGGAAGGCAGTTTGTTTTCTTTTTCCAGAAAAAAGAAGAACGAACTGTTGCTTGAGCAAAGGATTATGACTGGAAAACCCAGTGGAAATCCCAGAAAAAAAAGCAAACCTGTACTGACTTGAAATGCAACTATGCTAGAGGTATCAGGTGTTTCTGATTTTTCTGCTTTGCATACAAAGGAAAAACACCAAAGTCAATCTCCCAGGCTTTGATGGGAATCAGCAGCCCTATTAAAGGACCAATTTAAACCTAATAAAAGCCACTGAACTCCATGCACCAGGGTCATGCTGTTAACAATCTGGACTAGAAGGTAAACAGAGCATTAATTCAGCATGGAGCTGATTGGAGTGCTGTGAGAACGGGGAAATAACCTACAGGGACCAAGAGAGGAAAATGGATGGGAAATCAGATTGAATTTGGAGTAACGTGAACTAATACATCCAGGCTAAAATAGCAGAGATGTTTGAAAAGCAACCATGGCGAGCTCCCCCAGCCTGGCTGGAATGGATTTGCCAGAAAAACGGGTTAAGTCCTTACAAGTAGGGGCCTGGCAGGGGCAGCTACCCCCTCCGAGAGAAGGGCAACCAGGAGTCAGCGGGAGCTCTGGGTGCACAAATCATCCGGAATAATGTCATTCTGCCAAGAGCAGAGGGGGCCATGTGGCCATGCAGCCAGACCCTGACCGCAGGGCCAGGAGGAGCGAGTCTGCCGCACAGCCAGAAGAAGGGGGAAGAGTCCTCCTTGCACTGCTCCCCTGTCCTGCTAATCTTAGCCTGTGTTCAAGCTTCTATGAAGTTAGTAACTCACAAAAGTGAGCTTCCGCACCAGGTAAATGTGCACATCAGTGCTTCACCCGTATGGATATACGATCTCTCTACATAAATTACATATATTGCATAGACACACACAGAGTATTGTGTATATATCTAATTAAATATATACACTGAGTATTAAATGGCTGTATCTTGACCATTTTTTCCTCCTTATTCCAACTCCTCAGGGATTGATCGTGATCTCACTTCCACTGATGCTCATCTGGAGCCAGCAGTTACACCAATGCAAAATTGGTGTAAATTTACATCAGAACGAAACTGTTATAAACTGTTCCCACTGAAATATGTGTTTATATCCGACAGCCTGCAAGTTTTGCTCAGGAAACTAGAGAAAAGAAAAAAGCTCTTCCAAAACAATTTCATTTGAAAAGCCTCCAAGTTATACACTCCAGCACTGTAAACAAGGTTCTCTTATGAAAGTGGATTTAAATGTCTTTCCATGAGATCAACGTTTAATACAGGTGAATTAGCCATTCAATCTTTCCTTTATGAATTTTATTGTCAGTATAAACATTTATAAGACAGATATTAAGATCATTTGGTCTGTTTAGGAGCTGAGCCTGAAAGAACGCTGCTTTTAATCTGCAAACCTTTTTACAAGCTCTTAGCCACAAAGACATTTGCCACAGAGTTTTCTAAATATCCTCATATAACCAGAACTTGACAGAGACTGTGTCTATATTATGGCGATTTTTCTCAGATCATTTTCTTAGAAGGCAGGAGAAAAGATAGAGAGACACAAAAGTCAAGCTGGTGTTTATAGTTGTCAATCCAGCACCTGGGAGTGCTTTAGACTTCTTGTATGGCTCCCAAATACCACTTCTGGACTTCCATTTCCCTTCTTTGAAATCAGGATACTACTACTCCCCACTTACCAGGTAAGCTGCTCTCACGATGTGCATTTCTTCCCAGCGGGCTGTCCCATGCAGCAGTAGAACTTCGCGTGCAGTGGCTTCAGGAGCTGAGCAGACACTGCAGAAGCTCCACAGCAAAAAAATAATGGAAACGTAGGGGGGAAAAAAGCAAGAGACTCACAGGACAGAAGAGCAAAACGCTGCTGAGCTGTTGCTGGGAAAAAGTGGTTGCCAATTTCAAAAATCTCACTTCATGTTTAAAAAAATATTCTTTCTTGAAAAAATGAAGGTGAACAGCATCTGTATAAAATGCATAATCCTTCAATCTTAAATCTTTACAATACACTTTCTCTTTATTTTGCTAAAGCAAAGCCACACATCAAATCACTCTACCTGGATGATGTTATTATCTAACAATACAGTAATTCTCCAGCATTTGGTTATCTCTAGTTTTGGCATTTTAAAATCACACTTTTTAAAAAGTGATTTAGGTTTTTGGCATTGTTTGGTATGGTCGCGAGTGTTCACACCAACAGTGGTCCAGAATAGATGACAGAAAATCAAACAGCAGCAGTTTAAATGTATTTATATGGAAATCATTGATTCACAGGAGGCAGATGTCAAAAGCAGAGAGAACTGAATGTTCAGTCATGATTTACTTCTCTGTTCTGCCTGTTCTCCCATTCAGAGCATTTCAGATAAAAATTAATTTATTAGGTTATTAATAATTAAATTATTAATAACCAATGATAAACAATTGAAAAAATAGAAGAGTAAATAAACTAAAGACAAAAATACACTGAGTTGCCAAAGCATGATACTGCCCTACTGGTAAAAACCCAGATATGACATTTGTTTACTTTTCTGCCACAAATCAGGCAAACAGAAAACTGCATAAATTTAAGCCATGGAGAAGGAGATTTTTTTAATTACAGTAGCACATAGCATTTCATTAGTAAATAACAGAAAACTGACCACATCTTTGTATGCAAACCGTACACAGCCAATCTGCATATTTTTTGTTTTCATAATATGAAAAGGAAATGGTAACAAATATCCAAGCTAATACCCTTCCTGTAGCCAAACTATGCCTATTCAGGAACTGTGTAATCGGATACAATATAATATCATCATTCATCATCTAAGACATTCAATACAACTTCACCCACATCACAAGGTCATTTCTTCCAACGGTCATTTAAGAAAAACATAACTTTGTATTCCAAAAATATTTATGCTGGCTTCAGCAAGAAAGTGTCCGATTGGAACAGTCCAAAGAGGTCGTGGTATCTTGAGGATGCTCAAGTTCCTGACATTTCTCACTGCTGTCCCACGTGAATGTAAGGACTTCACAGAGAATCTTCAGACAGTTATAGTTACAACTTCTTCTTCCTCTTCATCAAGGTCAAAGAGATTTGAAGGTGCTCAGGAACTCACAAAAGCAGGATCCTTATTTATAATCTTCTCAGTGCCAGAACAAGTGTCAGCTGGTCTTTGATCCTGTAAATAGAAAGATCTCCCCGTGCTCTCATTAATAAGGGCTGGGAACTACCATTTTTCCTGGCCCTGTGCCTTTCTGAGTCAGAAAGAGCCCCAGGCTCAGCACCTACCTCTGCGGCCCCTGGAGACATACGCTCGAAAGATAACAGATAATATAGACTGACATTGCAAAACACCACCAAATTCTCAGAGTTAAGTTTTTATTATTTATTAAACATAATTTTAAAGTTACGGGGTTTTTTCCCCCTATCCATCTTGAGGCTTCATCCAGGTTTTAAGAGGTACCTTGTTTTTTCAAGATTAACTGTTGACGGTGGGTGATGCACAGGGTATACACAATGGATGCAGGACAGATTCTCCCCTCTCTTTGGCTACATGGAGGCAGAGGGAAGCAAAGACTGTACTTGTAGAGACAAGCCCTAAAAGTTAAAGCTTGCTGTCCCCAGAGGAGAAAAGTAGGATGCAATTCTCATTTGGGTGGGACAGCACATTTTGAAAGTGATTGCGTCAGGAACAGGGGAGCACTTGTGTGCAGAAAAAAATGTCTTACCCTCCTCAAGAACAAAAGGAGGAAATACCATCAGTCCTTCCTCTGGATGTATTTTGTCAGCATCAGATGGAATTTTGTACAAGTGCATGAATATACCCCCATGCACACATGCATAAACACATACAGGCATTTAAGATTAAAGTTGCTCCATGCTCTGGACTAATCACAATAGCACAATACCTCCTGTCCTGCTCCACTCTGCTGAGGAAGATGGAACAGAAGGGAAGAAGGACAAGGATGAAGGAAAGAATAGTGATCCCAGCAAAACACAGCCTTTTGCTACTTTATTCCCTCTTCTTTTCTTCA
>NW_009223064.1:18919-23684 GCF_000690835.1 Fulmarus glacialis | reverse complement strand
CAGGAGTTTCTGTTGCCTCACTAAACCGATGAGAAGTGTGAATCCTTCAGCCTTCTCTGTTTTGGAAGAAGCATACAAGTGTTTTCTTGCTTGCTTACCTTAGCACTGCCCTTTAATGGCAATCCAGAGGCTTATTACTTTTCTTATCTCTGAAAAATGTTTAATGTCTTTTGACATTCTCGCAAAAAAAAAACTTAACTCATTACTCAACTCCTGTTTTCTTATCATGGCTATTATTCATAACTTTTGCTAATTTGCTAAATGGGCCAAAGTGGACATATTCCTTCCACTGACAGTGGTGATGTATTCAGAAGAGCAGGCAGGTTGCAGACTTCATTAGTGACACCGAGTCATCCATATCAATGCAAAATCACAGGCTGTGGTGTTGCCCAGAAAAGACATTACTCATTTAGAGGTAACTCTTAGACTCTGATGCCCACTTCCCAAGCTGTTTACATATTCACTCTTCATCAGAGAACAGAAGCCAAGATCCCCTACTCCTAACACAGCACAAGCCACTCGGGAGCCCTCTTGTCTACCTTTTCTTTGGGTTCATGATTTCTTCATCTGTGCTATCGGTAGTCTATCTGTAATAGGAAGGATGGAGTGTGACCCCATCACAGCCTAGCTTAGAGACTGGGAAACGGGAGGGGGCTGGGACTTCCTCAGGATGTGGAGGAAACTGAATCAGATCTTCCACTTCCCAGGCAAGTGCTTTTCCCCCAGGTCATCAGGACAACATGGCCACTGCCTTTCCCTCTTCCCTAGGTAGTTTATTGCTATCCCTTGCTGAATCGGGAGGCTCAGACCTCTTCTAGCAAATCAAGCCCTCCCAGAGAGATTCATTTAGCCAAAAACTGTGGCCCCATCATGTGTAGCAATGCCATTAAAGGTTCCCAAGTAAGCTTTTGGGTCTAAGACAAGTGTCTGAGCACCTATGCTGCCCAGGCAGGCTTTACGTTAATTGCTCAGGGAAGTCTGGTTCCTTAAATTGGGCTTACAGAGAAACATAGTTGCCTGAATTGTGAGTGTGACCATTAATCTCTCTGACTTTGTCTATACACCATGCAAAAACACGAGCCTGAGCACATACTGAAGCCCAGACTCAGACATGGCTTTAAGGAAACCTTTGGAGAATGCTAGAGGAGAAGATGGGAAACCATGAGCAAAATGCATCTGCAACGTGAATATTAACACATGACTTTTTGCTTTCCCTGATCACATCTAGGGTAAGAGCCTCTGCCACGCTCCAGCCTTGCTGCGAGGGTCAGCGAAGAGGCAGTGCCTCCACCATTAATGCTAGTAGCTGGTTCACCTTTCACAGAAAGCTAAAAGCAGCCATAAAGTCAACTCTTTTGTAATCATTTTCTAGAATTTATGTCATTTGGCACTTGCCCCAAAGTAAATGCTAACAGCTTTCTGCACTTACATGCCTTCTTAATTTCTAATGGCACATTATAATAATTTCTCTAACAAAACAAGATTTGTATTAGGAAGTCACACAGTTATGTCAGTTTCTAGATAGGATAATATAATTGCACTGATGTCAAATCTGAGAGAAAGAAGTCAAGAATAAGGAGTTTTATTTATTGACACTAACTTTTCATTCTTACCTCCTTGCAGGTTTTTACTTGAGATTAAAAGCCAAGATTGGGTGGAAGTTCAGAATGTCCTGGCTCTTCTTAACCTGCGTTTTCTGAACATTCTGGATTAGTAAATATTTTGGGGTGGGACCTGCACTTTCCTTTCTGTAAAATAAAAATAACCCCTCTAAAACTAAATATTAAATATCCACTTTTTCTCCTCTGAATTTGATGAAACAGTGGAAAAAAAAAAATTTTCCTTGAAGGCAAAGTTATACTTTTATTCTAGCTCAGTAGACCTGCTGAAGAGGTAGTGAATAGGACAAAGTGAATGGGACAACAAGCAGGATGAAAATCTGGAAGCCAGTCTGGCTTCCATTAGCAGTTTCAACTGAATATAAATTTTCTCAGATTTTTTCAATATCATTACATCATATTTTCTCATGGAAAACTGTTCTTCCAGAAAATTTCAGTCCATTCCTAATCAGAACACAATAGACCATGAGTAACTTTTCAGTTGTTCTTTAATCAAGACCTGGAAAACTAATTGATAATAAATTTACAATTCCATTAAAAATTAAATAGTTTCTTCTTTGACTGTTGAGCAAAAATCCTGCTGGGGATCCTTATTATTTTTTAATGACTCAGGGCTTAAAGAACATTATATTTCATAACAAGAAGGTGATTTAGCATAGAGAATATTGACTCATGGTGTTTTATCCTCTTCTGCAAGGTAATAAAACACGTCTTACTGTCTTAGACATGGAGACTTTTCCAAGATAACGTGCTAAAGCAAAAGATTTTGCCTGAATACCACTGAAGTCACTAGTTCTGTCACTGACTTCATTAAGAGAAGGACTGGAAACAGAATGAGAATGTTCAAATGTAATTCTGTGAAGACCATATATGTAGAAGCCATTTAATTTCCATCAAGTCTTTCCTTTCTCATATCCTTGCCATGCACAGTGCTGTTTAGGCCAACCACCATTAGAAATCTAGTGAATAGGTGTAAACTATGTGCTGTATGCTGAATTTTTAATATTTAAAACAGAATGCACTGTTCCCAAAGAGCGATAAAAACGTCTGCATCCTAAGGGCATTTTTATATTTGCATTTGGAAAATGCAGTATTCCTCTCTTCACAGCTGTTACCCAGCCAAAAAACAATGCGTGAGCACAGCCAACAACTTGGAGTGGAAAGGAGCTATTTATTTCCTTGCTACGGTCCAAGGTGTTTTCAGGATTCCTGAATACAGTTTCCTGTTTTTTAGGCAGTTCTTAAAAGCGGACCTTTGGGGAAGCAAATTATTCTGAAAGTTGCACTAATTTCAGAGTAATGCTATTGATTTCCCTAAATTAGTCCTAGTTTATGTCACTGTGGCTCAGATTCTTTTGTATTTTACAAAACAACACACAGAAACTCAATGCATGTTCAAGTATGGGCATTTCCATACTGCTGACATCCAATACTGGGAACAGCTTCAGTTTTATGAAGTCTTTGGAGTGATCAGTGCAACTGCAGATGACATTTGAGATAGAACTGGGTGTCCAAACGTATGTCTTTATCTCTTGCATTGCTCTATTTCATGACAAGAAAGCAGTATTTATTGCCAGCTATGTGTGTCCCTTTTGCCTTATTGCAGCACAACTTTCAGTGGGCTATTGGCAAGCTCTTGGAAGCCAAGCAATTTATGATAGACTCTTTATTGACAGCCCATCAATTTATTGATTATCTGTTAGGCGCTTCTGCAAGAGAAGCTTTCTCAAAATATATCTCAGCAAATTTAAGGAGTTCTGGCACCTTGCAGAGCACAAGTCCCTTTGAGCTGAATCAGAGACAAATTTGAATGTGTTGCCATATTGCAGTGTTTTAAGTAATTTTTTTTTCTGCGGGTAAGTACACAGTTTGAAATAACCCTAAATTTTTAAGTGATATTTATACTTATAATTGATATCGTGTTCTCTTCAAATGTAATGCAGAGTTATTACATCCCTTTCCATCTTGTTTGCATGAGAGTTTTATTACCCTGTAACATGGAAGTGCCCTGGTCTGAGGTTTCTGCTGGTGGAGAAAAATAAAATTTGGTTTCCATAGTAAGGCAGCCCTTACAGGACTACACACTTACAGGACTATGAACAGACATTTGGATTTTTTTCAGGTTCTATGCAATTCAGGGGTCAGTATAGCTCCAGCTGGGCACTGGTAAGCCTCTTCTTGATATTTTCCCACACAGCTGCTTTATTTGTGGTATCACATACCTACTGTCAGGCTTGGTTTGTAACAAAGGCAGGATGACATTCTTGCAGACTCGGCACTGTAACAGGACTATAGCCCATCTTTCTCTATGCAACTTGCACCTGAATTAGATTTTGAATTCTTATGGCATCAGTACTGCCCAAAATTCATATATCTTCAGCCGTAGTATGCCTAATCATTAATAATGACAGTTATAGTAAACACAATCTAAGTATAGTTCAGTAGATTAAATTAAACAACTGATGTTTAATAATGATCAGGTTTAAATCTCACAGGGGAATCCCTGCCCTGTAAGCTTTACTGGTGAGTTAGTTTGATTCCTGTGTTTGGGACACTCACTCATATCTTTATCTAGAAAACCATTCACAGAAATTTGCTTATTCGCTAGGTCAACATTTATCTTGGAATGTAAATATTTTAAAACTAAACAGGGACTGCTAATAGGATGTAGTATTTTTAAAAGTACGATCCAATGAAAGACGTTCTTGAAAGATGTTGGCTTGCCTCCTTTACTCTTCAGAATGTGAGAATTCATGCATAATTCAAGTTTTACCTTTCCTGGAGGACTTCCTCGCATTTACGGAATCAGTAAAATTATCAGATTGCAAAGAACTACAGAGCAAAAACTCATCAAATGACTGTTTTTAACTATTTTTAATACTGTGTTGCTTTCTTCTGTTAATACTCAATATCTTGTGGACATCTGAGGACAGTGCTGTCCCTTCCACAGATTCGCTTGTCCTGCTTTCTCAGCTAACTTGTGCAAGCTTAGCACCCACAGCCCTGGGGCCCTGAGGCTGTCCTTCTATTGACAGAACCGGAGTCAGAGTGCAGAATGGGGTTCTAAAAAGGATGATCAATGATGATGTTCAGCATTTCTCATGTTCACTACTTTTCTTGAGAAAAATACATAAAATTTACATGCA
>NW_009223064.1:366-18893 GCF_000690835.1 Fulmarus glacialis | reverse complement strand
AGAGTTTACTGTAGTAATTTCTGTATTTACGAAAAGTACACAGCGCTGAAAAGCTGGGTGTATAGAACAAGAAAAATTTGAAAAATTCACCATTAAAGTGAATTAATGAGGAAATTACTGATTGAACAGCTACTCCACTTTAGCTGCTATCAGACTGGAAACAATTTTACAGTTATCTATATAAATTTTAATTATGTTCTTTTTCCTTTCAAGCACGGATTTTCTAATCACACAAACTGATGGAGAAACAGTCGAATCAATGATGCCACAAAACATTTTACAGTACGTGTAGTGGAAAATATATTTCCACTATATATGTACTAATATCCACTATATATGTACTAATAATCATCATTAATACCCAGCATAGATTCCATTGTTTCAGTAATACTGTTTCATTATTATTAGCAGTGCTTAATATTCTGTAATTATATTCTCAAAATATCCTAACAATTTCTCATCCCACTCGCAGTAAAAATGGGTGTCTATTGCTGGATTGATTCTTACGATGTAGAAAATAATGATGTTACCGAGGAAAAAGTAAAAAATCAGAAAAAGTGGTGTCATGAATAATACTAATACCATAACATATTTGTATAAGGGAATGACTGTTTTATTTTTCTTCCTATTTTACCAACCTGCAGTTCAAAAAAAAAAAAAAAGTCTACACATCACATATTCTGAGGAAATGATAGAACTTCCTGTTCTCTCACATCTGGAACATTAGCAAGCTCAACCTCCAAAAAAATAGAGGCTAAATAATTTACCACACTGTTTATTTCAAAGACCTCCTTCCAGAATTAAAGGAAATCTATTTGCATGTTTCTAAAGGCATTGTTCCTTCAGTCTGTGATGTTCATCAGCCAGGTTTGCTGCTTTTGTTTTTGTAATCTAAATAAATATAGTTCAATGGTTTGGAACTCCATGGTTATCCCAGTGGATTCCTCTATACCTATTGTGTAAGGCAGAACTAGGGGAAGCAAAGGATGACTAATTTTATGAACATGAGATGATGGAAGCAAGTGGAAAACTCTATATTCTGCTACAATCTGCCACTTTTTAAGACTCTGGTAAAGCCTAAGGATCCAATAGCTTCTGAATCTCTCACGGTTAAGTTTGTTGTATTTTCCATTTTCACTGATTATTTCTACAATTTTCTTTGACTCATTAATTCATTAGATACTGCTTAAAATTTGGTAGAACACATCTCATTTACTTGTGGCAGGTATGTGCACACAGGCACCTACCAAACAATAACTACTGGGTGTAAACTGACACTGAGCTTGCAATAATATGTTCACAAAATCATGGCTTAAGTGAGAAACAACTGTTGAGGTAAGGGAGAAACAACCACTGAGAAAGAGCAGTTGAAGAGTGAAAGCCAAGGGAAATGCAACACAATATGCCGACAGAAGGAGTTAAAATGCAAATGGATTTCTTTTTTTTTCTGATATACTCTGATTTTTTTAAGTATTTTTAAGATTGGAAAAGTTCTGCAAAGCAGTTACAGCTTAACTAAAGTAAGCTGTACCAAATTCTGTGTAGTCCTTACTTGTCAATGGTTTTCACAGTTAAGCAAACATTTGAGAAGGTTTGTACCTTGAGCTGAGCTTTACAGGAATGAGATTTTCCATTTCGTGGAAAATTATACAAAATGTGTTTAAAACTGTAAACACAGAATTTTAAAATTTCCTGTTATTTCCTATGAATCAGGATGTTTCTGTATTTCCTACCAAAATAGCATTAAAATTGATTTATACCTGCTGAATGTCTCCATTTTAGCAAAATGTAGAAAAAAGATAATTTGGTTGATGCAACCCGGATTGTGGCCCAAAGCCACCACCTGTTCTTCCATTGAAATCAAGGTGACGCTGGCCAGGATCACAGAGTGCACAGTCCAGGACTGAGCCCAAGACGATACATATAAAACCATGGAAGACAATGCATAACTGAAACCAGCTATACAACAGCTGGATTTTATCCTAAGCCTGTCTGTTACACTGTCTATAGTCAAGGGAGAGAAATTGGCTCCTGAGGGAGAGATATTGGCTCCTAAGGGTATTTTAGCCTAACTATAAAACACACATCTAAAATAACTAGCCAAATCACCTTCTGAAGAGCCTCTCCTTCTGCTAACCATAGAAGAACTAGCTTAGGCTAAGTGTCTAAATTATAGAATTTCCACTTTTAAGACAGTAAAATTCAGAAGAGATAAATATTTAATTATTATATGTTTTATTATTGACTTGAGATGGCTACAATTTCACCCAATCTTTGTGTATATAATGGCTGTTGATGTCTAAATATGTGGCTGCTGCCACCAAGCGAACCTCAGAGCTTCATAATACCACTGAAGACCAAATTCTTCCAGGGATCTCCAGAAGATGTCTAGAGTTCATTGCCATCCCCACGCTATCTCCTGAAAACCATGTCCAGAAGACAAAGTTCATAGATATCTTGGGGAACTCCTTCTCACTGCCTAATGCCTCTCATTGCCTAATGCAACATTCGTAGTTCATGAGAATTTTTATTCCCAATTAAAAATATGAAATGTGGTAGCATTTGGCCCCTTGAACACCATGAATAGCTCAATTAAAATTTGGTCCAAGTCATTGTCACAAAGTAGACATTGTATTTCACCTTATAGAGGAAAGGTTTGGAAGACAAAGGGCAAAGTCTGAATTGTCCTTAAAGCCGTGCAGAAGGCCAGTGCAAAGTGACTGAGGAGAAGGGTGGGACATTTCCATTTCCTTGAGTAAGTCCATGATTTAGCCACTGAACTTTGGTCGCTGAGAAGCTATGAGACTTAAGAGCATAAAAGTGGCAGCAGGGATAGTTAAGATGGGAAGTGATTAAGGCATGAACAATGTGAGGCTGGAAAGTACTGCAACAGGCCATTGGGAAATAACAATTACAGTGTCAGCACTGAACTGCCAAATGTGTTTTCTACTGACTGAAGTGGGACGCAGGATTTCTTTGTCGCAAAGCACGGCATTGCTAAAAATGAAATATTTGTCTCAATCAGTGAATAAAATCGAAATAAAGTGGTGTTGCCTCCCACCTTTTGGTGGACACATTTGTGCTATAGGTGGTCGTGGACAGCAGCTCATCAGTGCTGGATTAGTCAGCAGCCCATGTTCCTCAAAGTGATTCTCCTAATGCACGGTGAAGTGTTGCCCAAATGGTGAATACAAAACAAGACAGTGTGCCTTAGCAATGTGTTTCAAGAAGAAGAAACATACTGAAAATTCACTGGCAAATCAACACAATATTTTTATGAAAAGGGAATCACTCAAGGGGACCTTTCTCAAGACCAAAGTTTGTGCAATCTAAAACTTGGAAAGATATTTTGACTAGACTGAGCAATTTGTTGACCTTTCAGAGACATGCTGTTGGTAAATTCATGTGTACCAAAGGTACTGGAGCTGATTTACTATGAAGCAAGGCAATGTCTGCTCAAGGAACACCCCAATTTCATGAAGAATGTAAATTTGCTATTTTTACAGGACCCTGAGAAAGTTACACAGCCATCTCATATTGTACAACCCTAAAGCTCTTTCCTATCAAACTATTAAAAACATCACCATAGATACAAAATAGCATCTCAGATGCTAAAATATTGCCAGTCAGTGAAAATGTTCTAGGCAAAATGTTAAGTTAAACATATGCTTATAGGGGCTGGGAGGGGTCTCCACGTCATAGCTCTCCAGGAGCTCCAAAAGTTGTTTCATGGAGACACACACATACTCTACAATAATGGCATTTGGAGAAAGCTTTCTATTTTCTTCTGTAAATAGAACTTATCTTTCATTTGCTCACTAGAAGATCATTTTTAAGCCACCGTTCACACTCGGGCATTCACCAGTTCAGTATTTTACTTTAACGTTGTAATCTCAATAAAAATATTCTCAGATGTGGCTACATGCATTCACAGAGAATTTACCACCACTTGAAAATGCTTTCCCATTATACAGTTGCCTCTAAATAAAAACTTTGCCTGGTAAAAGCAGGTTCTTTAGAATAGAGAGCGCCGCTTAAGCACGGCCATGTCTCTTACGGTAAATCCAGATAGTTGCATCATAGGACATTTCATGAAGCCATGTACTTTTTCTTCGGACTTCTCACATCACTTTATTACATCAAAATGATAGAGAGGGAGCAGTCCCTGTCTTCACTGCAATGCAAGAACCGCAATTCAAGTCACCGCTGTTGTTGCAGCCTATGCAGGAAGGAAACATTTTTGCTCTCTGCGCCAGCACTGCCTCCCACACAAAGTCCTGTCGCACCCAGCTCACGAGGGTTATGCCTCACCCGTGGGAGCTGGAAGGGCTTCTGAGCTGCAGGACCCACACACCCAGTCCACGCTCGGGAGGGTGCTGGGGCTGCCCTGTCTCCCTCCCCATCATGATCTGGCTCCCACGGGAAGGCAGCCTGGCTAAGCCGGCCGGACGGGGGCTGCAGCACATTCCTGACAGATCCGAGATAGAAGACACATAAACAGGCAGTATAGCCCTTATTCTATTCCCAGTTACCCAGACATTAAACAACCCCGGACTTTTATTGTGTAGGGATTGTATCTTGATGGGTAGAAGAACAAAGAAATGTGTCAAAACATACAGGAATATTTCTCCCCACATGTTTGCATTTTTCTGAATGTTAATTAAATAAACTCAGGTGGCTTTCCCTGGTTGTTTACACTTGAACTTTTCATCAGCTTAATATTCCAAAAACCTGACTACACATGCTATTCATTCACAGATTTTTAAAAATAGGTGCATTTTTTCTTAAGATGCAGATGTTAGTATAATACAGTACTAACAGATCTCCCAGTATGAATAAACAGGAATCTGTGTTTATGCATGATACAGAGGATTGTGTAGGGAGTTCTCCTCATTAAAATGGTAAACTAAGCCCCACTTAATTACAGCTTGAAAGCCAAAGGGAAGTATGTTACTATCTTATTCTGCAGAACACAAAGTAATTTTAAAAAACAGTGGCATGCTAGCGATAACGTAAATACAAAATCAAACTAGGCAGTAGTATTTGGCATGCTTCATACCTATAGAGATCAGTTTGCATTTCCAGTGATGATTTTCTGGTTTGGCCACTTACAAGAAAAAAAGGTAAGTCAGTTTTTAAAAGCTGTCCTGAAACACACTCCGTATATTTCCACCATATAATATTGGAAATAAAAATCAAATGTGTACAATATACTTTTTTACTCTGAGATGGTTTATACAGGTTCTAGATTAATGTTCTGCAATGAAACAGAGAGAAAGCACTCAATTATAATTGACAATTATATTTTCTTTCTTCTAACAAGGGATTAGGAGCAATAAGTTTTCTCTCTTTCCTTGCCCGATGACAAAAGGCAAAGCAAACCAAGATATTACAAAACTGGGCCAAAAAGAAATCTGGGCACCAAGGTGTAGAAGTCAGAGTACTGAAGACTCTGCTGATGCTGAGAAAGGCAGCATTTTGGACACATATTTTGTTTGCTTCATTTTTTTAAATGACTTTTTTTCTGAAGGCGGTTCCAAAAGGAGCTGAGCACAGTTTGTTTCCCTTGTTGTTTATCAGCAAGACAAATTCACAGCCTCAACAAATCCCCCTGTTAAGTTTTTAAACTAGAAGTACAGTAAGCTGTCCCTGTAAGTGGAAATAATTAATTATATTAGTAGACTACTTCTGGCATCTAGCTTCTCCTATTCATTTATTCTCACCCAAAAAAAGCAATCTTCTCTGGTTGAGTTGAACTGATATATCTCCAGCTAAAATATCCGCAATTTGCAAAGTAGATATCCTTGCAGTCAGCATATATTAATAACTTTGAGACCAGAACAGCCTGTGGTGCTGTCTACTTTGCACAATATCATTGTGGTTAGCAGAACCACTCTATAAATAATCTTTGGATTCTGTGTTCTCAGGTTTTTCAGCCTCAGGAGGCTGGAAATTAAAGCCTGCATATCACAGGGAAGTGCCCTAACCAGCCAACACGGGGGAAAAAGTAGGATAATGTGGTTTTTACTGGCACACAATACAAATAATCTAATTGATCCCACCTCACTGAAAATCTAAAAAAGACCTAGTTTTATCAAAAGTATAAGATGCCAATTTTTCAGCAAAAATGCCTCAGCCAAATAAAAGCACCCAGAGTTAACACCGAACCAACACCCAAGAAACCTATGAATACAGCAGTCTATCAAACCTCACATAAAACAAACTTTAGATGTGGATGGTGTCACACAACCACATGCAAAAAATTACAAACATTTTTACATTCCACAAAATGAAACGGTAACCCCACAGTTAAAAATAAGGATTCCCTTTAAATGAGTAAAGAGGAACGAGGAACCACAGCAGCCACCCCCGAGGCTGCCTCTCCTTGTTCTCCTGGCAGTGGCTGAACCTTTCTGTTAAGTCCCTGCAGTCAACTCCGACTACTAATCGTGCTGCAGGTGGGCACTTGGCCAGCTCCCATCAAATAATATTTACATCTCTCTTATCTGGCCATAAATTGTTAAACTCGATCTTTTGGCATACCCAAAACAATTACCTGCCTGTTATAAAAGCATGCGGTGCATTGCTAGAGGCATAAAAGAGCTTCCGTTATGTTTTCAAACTTGTGCTGGTAGATGGAGTTGGTAGACAGAGAGGCTGCCTTTCCTGAATGATTGGACTGAGTCCTCAATCTTTAATTCTGATCTGGTGAATGGAATTAAAATGCTTAACGAACCACCCGGACAGATGTTAGCATAGTTGTTATCAAACCTGACCTGCTCCAGAGCTCTTCAAAACCCACCAGTATCCCTTAGCAGTGAGAACGGTTAGTAGCAAGGGAACTGGACTTTGATAGATCACTAATTCCAAAGTTCATCTGCTAGACTATTAACATAGGTGGGCACGCTTAAGCACATTTTAATGCAAAAATGCTTAATGTTATCTCTCCTTTCTCTTACTGTCCAAAATCAGAATTCAGAGATCGGTATGCCTCTTGTAACATTTTACCTCCCTGCTGCCTTGTGCCCAGCAAGCAATTCGGCTCCAGTTTCTGCCTTCGTTACCGTACGTGTGCCCCCGGCCCTCCTCAGCTCAGACTGCAGAGAGGTGCTGTGCAGGCACAGGTCTTCAGCGATGCTAACTGATGTGCTGGCAGAGCTGACACCCTGCTTTGAAAGTTAGTGTGAATATAAGAAACTTTAAACAATTATTTTAACAGCTTATTTTCACTATCAAACTCTTTGACCATTAATAGAGCAACAGATGTTGTTTCAGTAGTTAACCTCAATTACTGCATTATACAACTAATAAACCACAAATTTCTTCTTTCACAGGGAGTCTTTACCATATGGATTTCTACTTCAGTATCTTTCAAATCCTCCCCACAGAGAAATCAGACCAAATAAGTCCGCCTCACATAGCAAAGAATAGGGGTAGGTGCTCTTAGCCTTTCAACCTCTCCATTCCTCAGGCTTTCAAAAGACAGAGCCACCCTGATTTCCACCTGCAAAAGGGCAGCCCCAGAATGAAAACAATTTCTTTGTGCTGAATCTCTCTTTGCTTTCCCTGAACTTGAGTTGACATGAAGTATTTGGCCGAGCCGTGCGCGGACTCCAAAGGCCAAGCCCCCTTCTCTCTGCCAGGCATGCTGAGATAAAAACACAGGTAAGATTCGTTGTTCCTGTAACTTTTGTACCTGGGAAACATAAAACCTGGGCAGCGCTCAGCTGCTTTCGGACTGTGTGTAAAAGTCACTAGACCCAGAGCACACAAGAGGCAAAATTCCTCTCCATCCAGACCGTGTTCTATAAATTCCTGCTATACAGGTTATTAGTGGAGATTTGTATCATGTCCAAAGGGAAAAGACAACAATGCTTTGATATTGGGCTTTTTGCCTTCCCTGCCTTTCATTTTGACCCCTTCTCTACCACTTCAGCTTGAGTTGTGCTGCTTACCTGCTTTTGCCACAGCAAAGTCTGCTTTCTTGCAGCGGCATTTAGCAGCCGTCAGGCCGTGGGTGCCCAGAGCACACACGCTGCCAGGGCAGATACGAGAGAGCAAGTTTATCAGTGGGAAGGATGGCATAGCCAGCTCTATGTTCTTCTGATTCTTCATCTGTTAGTCATCGTTTGCAGATGTTACAGGAAAAATAACTTTGCACATCTTCAAACATTGCACGCAGTGGAGGCATGTGGCACTTCTTTGCAAACGTAGGAATGTTTGGCCAGCTTTCCCCACCGCCCAGCTGACTTGCACAGAGCACTTAGCAAGCAGCAAAAGATTCGGGCTGTTGAGAACATAATAATTACAAAAACATGCTTCTGTTAATCATGTCAGGCTTCAGCTCTGTTCCTGAATTTTCTTTAGATTTTTGCTCTCCGCCCACTCCTTGGTGAGCTCTGGGTAAATGCTCATATTGTCTATTGTTAATATTTCTTGCCTACATGATGATAATTGGATTTTGAACAGTGTCTGAACAAAACCACCTTTGCTGGATGGGTCATGAGATAGGGTGGAATTTATGAGGCATCTTTCTCCAGTTTATATTGCCTTCAGCTATGTTCTGTCAGAGACACTCTGTAATACTCTGTAAATACATGCTCTTTCATGTCACAGTGATCTGGAAATTATGTCTCTGAATGGAACAAAACAGAAAGAAAAGACGTTTTCTCACAGGCCTGTCTTAAAATGGTATCTTTAAAAATATCAGAATAATCTGTATTCTATGTATGACAGGCGAAGGCAAGACTTTTTTTCTTCTGACACCTATTAGAGGGACAGTTAGACTGCACAGCCCTTGTGTTGCAACTGCGTTCTCATTTGTTTTTTAAAGATCCCTCCTGGCCAGCCTCTCACAGTTGGTCTTCCCAGGTAGACTGAGCATTTTGAGTTAAATACGTCCCAGTCAATCTGCAGAATGCCTGGCCCTAAGGGTTGTGCTGCTATTTCTAACAGTTCTGGGCAGGTTTATGCTTCTTCCTATGCACTCATTGTGGGTAGCAACAGACTCTTCTGCGTCCCTTTGCTCCTCAGCTTTCCTCTCAGCATTAAGACAGACCATCACAGACAACAACACGATGGGGAAACCAGTCATCTCCTTCCTAACAATGGGATGGGCAGGCAGTGAGCTGGGAAAGGAGTGGTGGCTTTTTGACCCTACCCATACCATTGACCTGATCTACTGCAAATCAAGGACTGGGCAAAATATCTCTCCACGGGAGCAAGAGAAGGACCAGGAAACAACCCAATATGTTGCTCTTTTGTCAGACTTTGTGGTGATCCCAGAGTTGAGTCCTTACTCTGTTTTCAAACTCACTGTGAAGATCCAGGTTGCATCCATCTTATCACACGCAACAGGCAGAGTCTCTTTAAAAACAGCTTTCTCATTCCTCATAGCTTTCCCTACCAAGCATGCCGAACAGTACTTTTCCTTATTACAAATCAGTTCAAGAAGCAAAAGCTATGCCAATGAGGCAAACTAGGTGACTAAAAAGATTTAATGTATTTTTTCTGAGGATTTGGGTACCCTGATGTGCTTCACAGGAGTAATAAACATGAGCCTGACAAAACTGCATCATTTCATTCCCACACAATGAAATAGGAATGAGTCACACAAATAAAGACAATATAGCACAAAAAGCACCAATGTCTTGCCAGAAGTTATACAGAGAGAAAAACCAAGGCCCTGGTCTATCAGCTCTCAGTGTTCAGATGACCATATTGGTACTTTCATATTCATGTCAGAAGGTCCTGAAAAGCTGTGTCCTCCTGTCTTTTGCTTCTCTTTTACTAACAAATTTGAAGTAAACTAGAAAGCCTACAATGAAAAGAGTTAAACAAATCTAAAATACTTGGTTAAGGCACCAAAATAAACCTGGAGCTGCTGAAATGGAAAACAGAATGAGTCATAATCCAAGAAATGCCTCAGGCTTGCCACGCTCTCAGTATAATATGTCAATATTACCTAATAAACTTGATATTCAAAGGTTCAGAATGCCCAGCATACGTTTTAGATAGTCACCAAAACGAAGTGTAGATACATATGCACCTTCACTGCCCTTGTACTTTGAGGATGAGAGAGATGCTTCCCGGTGCTTCCTTAGAGGGCCCCAGGAACCATGTCAGAGCACCGCCGGGCCCAGCGTGAGCAGGATTTTTAAGGAACCATAGCTCAGGTCGAGGGAAAACTGCCTCAAAGGGCAAGATGGGGCTAAGTCTCAGGAGTGGCCTAGAATTCAGAGTATTGCCTGGGTTGTTTTACCATATATAGCCTGGATACAGTCATCGAGTACTTTGACATTCAAGTCTCTGATTCTGACCTTATTCCCAAAGGTTCAGCTGGAAAATCTGGAGCTCTGACTTATTTCAGCTGTAGGACTAACAGGTTTCTCACTGGAGGATGGGGGTCTTTACACAGAATTCTTTGTCAAAGAGGAAAAGAAGCAGGCCATGGAAAAGTGATAAATAGCACCAATGAAGGAACATGAACACACACACACACATAAAAAAATAAACAAAAACTCAGCTATAAATTGAAGCAGCCTACAGAAAATAAAAGGGGCAGACCTTCAGCTCGCATAAACAGTGGAGGCCAAGCATTTGTTCCAATTAATCTTAAAGCTATAATGCCTCAGAAAGCCCATACTAAAAAATTAAATGCGTTGTTTGCAATACAAACCAAACAGGTTTGAGCTGTTTTCACAAACACAACATGACAAAAAGAAGGGAGGTGAAAATCTGTCTGTAGATGACCTTACTCTCTGTGTGCCTGCCAGGAATTTTACATGCAGTTATAGCCATCTAACTATGAGAAAGACCGAGGGAGAAAATGGAAAGAGTCCAGAAAACAGCAAAAATGATCAGAGAGCTGGAGAGACTGATACACAGTGAGTGACTAAAATAGAACTGGATTTTTAAGACCTTGGCTCTATGACAATTAAAGAGATACAGCAATCTACAGTTTGAAAAGCATGAACACAAAAAGAGAAGGACTTCTACGGCAAAAGAGGAAGGACAACTAAATAAGAAAAGAAAAATGCATGCTGGATTTCCAAAATAGACTGAGTAGTCTCCCAAGCATGGAATGTGTAAAAGATCTGTTAGTCTAGGATTAATGGTTTTCTTCTCCCAGACTTGCTTACTGTAGGTCTCTTAAAATTTCTTATCCCTGTTCTTAATAACTCATCTCCACAATTCAATGTTCCTTGCTACTAAGACAGCATAGCTGGCATTTTGTTCAAGGATAATCTCGCTCCGGTTAAAACAGTTTTGGAGAACAAACCGATCCCTAACCTAGTCACTGTTCTCTGCTATGTCTCCTACCACTGCTGCCACAAGCACGAACATTGAAGGAAATTTTAAGAGGCAGGCATCAGATGCATATAATTTCTTTCAGCATTTGTTGAACTCACTGGGTGCTGCTGACTCATTTAGGCAAGAGTTTTCTTATTCCACCTGGATTTAACAGAAAGCTATGTGACAGACAGAAAGCGAAAGAGCACATAGCCTTACAAGAGAGAGGCCAGGAGGGAAAAACCCCAGAAGTAGCTAATTGAAGGTTAATCGCAGTTTGCTAGACTTTGACTATTGAGCATGTACATTCTGTCTGGAGAGTAACTTTGCATTCTATCTCCTCCTATCTCCTTTCTTTGGATAAGCTGGACAGAGCAAACACTGTAATAGATATACATTCGTACATATAATGTATATATATGTATATATATTATATATACGTGTGTCATAATACGTGGACCAGTTGCATGGGGGCAGGGGCAGCCAAGTCATACTAGAGAAGTCTTACAGAGAGAAGGAATGTAATCCAAGTGCACCTTCAAGAATGGGAAGAACTACACTTATTTGACTAAAATAGTTAGCAAAAATATCAATTGCTCACATGGGCATTTGTCTTCCATTCTCTCCTCATCTCCTCCATCTTCTCAGTGGAGTTTTCAAAGTAGATATTTTTAAATTGTATGCTCTTTGAAAAAGTATTCTGCAAATTCTACTTTTCACAAAGCAGCATCCATTTTCACAAAGGAAAGGTTTTACCTCAAAAATTATTTAATTTACCTGAAGAAGTCAAGATTCAACCACGCTATCAGACTATAAAAAGATGAATAAAGTATACACTAAGGAAAAAAACAACAATAGTGTTTGTGAAGCACTCCTTGTGCAAGTAAAAGTCAGACCCTTATGAACCCTAAGTGTAGGAATGGCCAATGCCTTCGAAAGGAAAAACTCTTAATTCTGTACGCAGCTGACATATATATTTCTGGCTTTCCAATAAGCCATTCTAAAACTATATGATGAATAAGAATGGAAAATAATTTTTTCTAAATTTTAGCAAAAAAAGGTTTTATTTTTTCTCCAAGGTTAGATTAATTTATCACTGAAAATGTCCTAAATTCCTTGGAGACTTTCTGGCTCATCAACATATTGCAAACAGACCAAAACTGCATTCTTAGGATAAGTAGTTTATCAGATCGCAAGTATTTTTGTAAAGGAACTGCGCAAGAGAATGACCTAACTCAAGCATATTCACATTCAACATACTCAGTATTCCCGTTCCATATCCAAAGCATGAAAAGAGCAGAACCTGTGAGAAGATCAAAGAGATTTCAACATAGAAAGTTGTTAAATAGCAAGTTGCAGAAATCATCTGGAAAACTTAGTGGTAGTAAACCCCTGAAGTGTGGTTTAGAAATGCAGACTAAACCATGCTAGTCTAAATCAAGTGACTGTCACATTTAAAGTCAGATTCCAGACGGACGGCTTTCAGAAACAGATCTGAGATGTATTTGATCCAGCTGCTGAATGGATAGGAATCTGCATCTTTAGAAAAAACTATCAGTTTTTTTTTTTTAAATGTCCAAAGCACCTAAGCTTGTGGCAGCTATTGAAGAGTTGAAGGGTTTGATTTTCATTTTTTTAAAAGTCATCCACCAATGACAGCACCCTGCTTCACACCCCCAGTCATCACCTGCTTTCCACCGGACATTAGCGTCCTGCAAAGCGACACTCTATCAACAGAAGTATAAAACAACCATTAGCAGAGTCCGAATTAAACCAGAGCATGTAGCAATCTCCAGAAAACATGGTGTGATCCAAGCAAAAGAGCAGGACCCTCCATCACTGACAGCGAATCACAGAATGCTTGCAACAGAGAGCGGCCAAGCACAGTTACTGCTTTTATAATGATTTTCCATTAGAAGCTGGTTTAATTGTTGGATGTTCATGGAGAAATCATCTGGTCCTTCCTGTAGATCCCACCAGCACCAGAGCTGTTTGCATATCTCCTCCACAATATCCCTTTTCCTTTTTCATTTCAGTGGGTGAACAGCACAAGCTGTGAAGCTCTGATCAGCATTCAGGTTCTGGTTTCACGCTACACCAAAATGTAATGCCTTTCTTCGCTCTGCTTATATGAATAAACAGTCATAAACACTTGAGTCACCACATTCTAACGAGCTACCACCGGTCAGCTGAGCTGACCCGTAGCAGCTGGCTGTTTGACCACCGTGCTGCCAGGCTGAAGCAGGCGGTTTTCCTCCCCAGCTCCGGCAAGCCTGGAGCACGAACAGGCTGATGAGTTGCCATCCGGAGCAGAGCAGCTCTCCATACCCTACATCCCTTTCTCAACCTTTTACAATGCGCAGCTGGCCCACTTAGCAGGAACCTGTCTCAAATACTTTCTCAAACTCCATTAGGGTTCCTTATAATCTTTAACATGCGGAAGTACACAGGAAACATTGATTATAACAGTCCCTGTACTGCTGTAAACATTGAAGTACGTAACACAGGTGCAGTCAGCCCCCAAATCCCAGCCTGGGACTTTTTCACTAGATTATCACTTATTTCAGCACTCAAACCCGGGTCCCACTGATTCATTGTGAGTTTTACCCTGCACCATATGCTGACACGTTAATAACAGCTCTGCTGATACATCCTATAAATTGCAGTGAGAAGCAAAAATGGAAAAAAAAATGCAAACAGATGAGAACGAATTACGAAAACACACTGAAAACATTTCCAGACTTCTACTGATTGAAGAAAAGAAGAAAGAAAGATCTAAAAATGTCTGAGCCCAGCCCCTTTGCTATTCCCCACGCTCTCCATCTGCCCACGAGGAGCTGTATTCCCATTGTCAGTATTAAGCAGCAAACTTTTCTCCCTCACTGGAGACCATTTGAGCACTAACTAGTAAATCATCAAAACAGTAACTCAGGAGACCTCATGGGAGTACTCCCTTTCTTCCTTTCTCATATTAGAAATCAGAGGCTATGCTGAAAGCTACTATAAACATCTCTATTACCACTAACCTAGCTTGGCTAAAAGAGATCCAGAAAAACCTAAAATCATTTCTGCAATCAGTTTTTTCACTTGAACGCATTTATCGTGCCATGTCTACTCTGACCCTCTAAGCAGCTTTCACCCTGACACATGTAAAACCAGTCTTCATAGAAGATTTTGCCTTAAATTCAGCAGCATTGGATATAATTTGGCAAAATAAATATAAATGTTTAGCTGTGCCTTACATTTGTTTACACTGATTGATCACTGAAAACTGTGAATTTTACACTCCACAAGACAGAAAACTACAAGAAAAGCAACTGAGAGCAAGGGACTTTCCATACACAGAGACAGGACCTAATTATCCCTTTTCATGGAACAAGAGTCACTGCTTCAGTGGTGACAAATTAGCACAGATATGATGCACCCACTTTTTCCAAAAGTCTCCCATCAGCTTTTCTTATGTACATTCTTCAAACAAGTCATTTTATTTAATTTTTTTTTTTGTTTACTGTCGCGGTTTACCCCGGCAGGCAGCCAAACCCCACACAGCCACTCGCTCACTCCCCTCCTCCCCCTGCAGTGGGATGAGGGAGAGAATAAAAATCGGAAGAGTAAGAGTGAGAAAAGCTCATGGGTTGAGATATAGACAGTTTAATAGAACAGAAAAGGGATAATAATAATGATGATGATGATGATGATGATGATAGAATATACAAAACGAGTGATGCACGATGCCATTGCTCACCACCCGCGCTGACCGATAACCAAGTAGCGATCGCTACTTCCTGGATCACACCTACCATTCATATACTGAGCATGACGTCACATGGTATGGAATACGCCGTTGGCCAGTTGGGCCCAGCTATGCTCCCTGCCGGCCTCTTCCAGAGCATGGAGGCTGAATGTCCTTGACTAGTCCTGCTAGCCAGGATACTTAGCAACAACTAAAAACATCAGTGTGTTATCAACGTTCTTCTCACACTAAATCCAAAACACAGCACTAGGAAGAAATTTAACCCTATCCCAGCTGAAACCAGGACACTTACACAGATATGGCCACATCAAGACAACGTGTTGGAATTTGCAGCTTAAACCTCTCTATATGTGTCAAATCTGAATATTTAATCTGCCCACTGTGAAAACAAGAAAATCTAGATTCTAATCCATATCTTTAATCTGCAAGATCCTTCAAGTTTTGCCTCATTTTAACGCATCTCGCATATCCCTGAATGCCACCCAAATTTCTCAGTTCACTACACCTGCTTCCTTCATATGGATTTATACCCAGGCACGCATTTATCAGAAGGAAAATTGGGAAAAAGGGTTGTAACCTAACACTGCCTGGTTCGCTTCATGAATTCTCAGCTGTGCAGCTGCCTCTCCCTTCCGCCCTCGCCGCATGGCCAGGTGAGGGCTGCAGCCACCGTTTTTACACCTCACTCCTAAAGTACACAAATATTTAGAGCCCATCTGACATTTTGTACCCCAGTAGTCCATCTGTGAAATGGTAGTAATAAAAATTCCCCAGATACATCATAGAGATATGAGCTCTTCTCACAGCTCCTCTGAAATCATTAAGATTTTCAATACTGATCTTGAAAAGAAAATAACATATTTGAAGTACACTTCTGTTAAAACTCCAATGAAATTACAAGAGAAATTAATAGGATTCCTTGTCCTTTATCTCTTTGAAAATGTAAATTGCTATGTATATGATAATCATGATATGATAACTTTAGATCAGGTTAGAAATAATTTATAAAAGGGAAAGGGGAAAGAGGAAAAGAACACCCTGAGAATCAAACTCATCCAGACAAGCAAAACAGAATAGATGAGGCCCAACTGGCCATTATCCACGGTCTTGTTGCAAAGACTGGGGAGCTTTCTCAAATGCAAAGTATAATTGAGAAAGCTTTTGCCAAAAGACATATAACGGACATCCTTGCCATGGTCAGGAAAGACAGTTTCTATCTGTATATAAAGCACTACAACAACCAAAGTAATGCTCAAAGCTTAAACAGGAACATTCTTATAAAACAAATGTTGAATTGATTCCACATTTCTCAATAAAATTACACATTGGTTAGAGTCTGAATGTAACCGACTCAACCCATTACGCTGCATTTCACGTCTCAGAGGAATTGCTGTGAACGTGCAAGACGCATCTTCATAATCCTTCTCTAAACCAGTTCTTAAAACTCCCTTTCCGATAATGTGTATGAAAACACAGTAATAAAACTACAGAGCTTGCTTGTTTCCTGGGATGCCCCATCTGTATGTCTGCATCCATCGGTCATCCCAGGCCTAAAATTTTGTTGTTCAATGTTTGTGCACTCTGTACTGCAGTAAGTTCTCAGAGACTATTCTAATACAAAGAAGTTGTAATAATGAACAATTTCACCCTTCCACTTGTTAAAAATACAGCAGCAAAATGCGTAATGCTTAGAAAATATAGCTTAGAACATTATAGTTCCTCAATAGCTGATGGGACCTTCAAGCATGAGTTTAGCACCATAAAGAACTACACCTGGGCCAAAGTGTGGAAACACACACGCGCACACACACGTTTGGTGTCACATGATGTAATTCTTTGGCTGTTACCTACACAGAGATTTAAAAAAACATATCTGTCCAAAGGATGTTACAGAACATTATATAAGACTGGAAAAGATTTCCACCATGTCTGTGGTCATTGCTCTCTACCCTTACTTTTGTCTTTCAAACTGTTCTGTCCAGCCATGCTGGCAGAAAGCTGAGCCTGGCAGCCCTGGAAACTGGAAAAATCCCCCTTACTGAACACTGTATATGCCTCCTTGTTTTCTGTACATTTGACAGAAAAGTCAGGCATCAGAGCTTGACACTGCTCAGGCTTTGCCATCAGCCTCACTTGATAATTCATATACAAATCATTTCCAAAATAACTACCAGAGTTATTGAAAACAGCATGTTTTAAGGGGTTCTTAATAAACAACATTCCAAGTTGTCTACAGCCTTGAGCTTTTATTGCTTTTAAACAGGCTTTGCATGAAAAATATTATTCTTTCAGGAGCAATTGCATCACCACTTTATTTCAAATCCTCAAATCCTCAGAGATTACAAAGGAAAACTCTTCATTTTCCACCGTGCTGTCTTGACAGACATCAACATCAGCTATTACATTAGCAGATTTCAAAAAACAGATGATTCAAAAAACAAAGTGCTATTTGGTTTTTTATAAAGGGGGCTGATACTGCAAGACCACTTTCCAGAGGCAGACTGTGATTTGGGCGGCCTTGCAAGAAGAACCACCCCCTAGCTTTTAGCAAAGCTGGAGCTGAGCACGTGGAGCTGTGGACTCACTGCTCCAGCTGGTTGGTAGAGTGAGATGTAGCAGGAGTGGTAGGGAAATGGGCAGACCTGTTCAAAAGCAGCTCCCTGGTTGTGCACATGCACCCCATCCATGCCTCTAGTGAGGAGGAAGGTAGAAAGTAGCTGCCATAAACCAGTATGCTCTGACTTCAGTAGTCAAGGGGTTAGTTTGGGATCCTCTGCTGGTTGCTCCTACCTTGCTTTTCAGCAGCACCAAACCCAAATTTCTGTGCCTGTCCCAAGCAGCCACCAGAAGCCTGCTGAATGCCTTTGGGCTGCACTCAGCTCCCCATATCTATAGGCTAAAAAATAATAGTTGCTGGACAGAAGCACCCTGAAGGGTGGGTCTGAACCTCAAGTCTGTCAATTGGTCTTTTTATTCCTCCCACTCATGGAACAAAGAGGAACTGGGGAGGGTAGAAATGCAGCTCATAAGTGTGTCTTGAGTCATCACGCTGGTTCTTTGCTTGCATTTGAACCTGTTGTAAAGTTGTATTTGCAGGCTTTTATACTTAATGAGCGACAGCTAAGTTGCTGGATCCAAACCATTTACGTGACACCAGTATCACTAAACTCATCAGTGTGGGAGAGAAAACATCAACATGAGTTACACATAGATGTGAAGCTTTTCTGCAGAAGTTATCCGGTCAAGAACAATGCGATATGGTCCAGAGCATTGTATTAGGTGATTTCCTACCCAAACCTTGCATAGTTATTTTTATATCACTTTCCTGTGAGCTTCTCGAAGATTGAAGCTATTCTTAATTTAATGCAGTGGTGAAAATTAAAGAAAATTACCAGTACCGGCTTCTTCCTAATTTAACAAACCTGGATCATTGATTAGTAACGTCACTTCTCTTTCTGAGAGTGACGGGTGATCGTGGTTA
>NW_009223064.1:0-354 GCF_000690835.1 Fulmarus glacialis | reverse complement strand
TACTCCTGACAGCTCACGAGCTCACACTATCAATATTATCAAATACTTTTAGCAGTCGTTATAGAAATTTGCGCACTTCTGTATAGATCGCTCTTAGGCTTAAAACATGTTCTCAAATAAAACAGGGGAAATAATTTGTATGAACTGAAGCTAAAATCCAAGGAGGACACAATAACAGCTTGTAACGATGGATGCATTATTTTATTGCGGCAACAATTAGGCAGTTTAGCGAGTATGAGCCAAGTAGTGCTGAAGTGTTTCAGAGCAGTGGGGCTGGACACGGGAACCTTGGTGGGCAGCGGCAACACACCTTTCTTCCCCCCTTCTCTTCCACGTACTCCCTACGGCTGGGAA
>NW_009223063.1:6965-9789 GCF_000690835.1 Fulmarus glacialis | reverse complement strand
CGGACTCAGCCCAACTGAAAACGGGGAAGGACATGTTTCATCAGTGGCCCTTTTTCTCGCTCTTTTTGGAATGCTCCTGACTTTAGTTCTCTCTGAAACATCTTCTAAACAGATTAGGATGTATTGTGCTAGCCGCTGCACACATGCAACTCAGTGTCATTAATGGAATCAATTTGTCTGAGAATAAAATCTTATCTTTCATCTTTTTCATACCTCTAAAATAAACCTCAGTGCTGACGGAAATGTGCAGCAGTTGGCTCGCATGAAATATGAATCCTTGCTCCCATGCTGAAAATACCAGCTTATATTTTCCTCATGTATATTGTATTTCTTGCCATTGTCCAGTCAGCTAGGAGAAAGTATTACATCTGTTACCCCACTCTTTATTCTGCCTTTGCAATCACATTTCTCATAACTTTAGTACCATAATAAGCATAATTTCATATCTCAGTACCTATACCTTTTGGTATATTTGGTTTCCAGACTGTGGGTGATCCAGTCACATATATTTAATGATCATCCTTGCTTCCTTAGTCACTATCTCAAAAGCAATTTAGTGATTGTATTGTATCTGTTGTCCTTCCTTTTAGAATTGTTGTCCTTCCATATTAAAATATGTTTTCACTAGCAATTCTATTTTCATTCTTCAGTTTTACATTTTTTTAAATATGAAAACCATGACTTTTTCTATTTTAAAGATAGGAATTTTCATTTTCTAAAACTAGAATAAAAGATACTTCGCTTTTTCACTGCTTCACTGAATTAGAATTAAAAAAAAAAAAATCCTTTAATGGAAAACTGCTTCCCATCAAACTTTTCAGACAGTTTTATCAGGAATAGATGGCTTTGTCACCTTTGGCCCAGAGTGTGCAGTGACTGGGTGCAGTGTGGGAGCTAAGACCCACGGGATACGGTGTGTGAAGCAGACTGCTTGTTCTCTGTATTCTGTGGCAGGCTGAATATCCTGGATATCCCGTCTTAGCGATTTCACAGATGTTCTTACTTTGTTTTCCCTTTCCAAAGTATCCAGTCCTCTCCTCCCTCGGTCCTAACTTCTGAGGGCAGAGCACAAGCTACAGAAAATGTATATAATTCTGTTACCATTTGCAGCACAGTCACTCTTTTGCAAATATTGTGGACATTCACATACCTAGAGAAGTAATAGAAAAATAGACTTTTCCATGACATCATTAATGACCTATTTTTTTGGTAACTAAATGAGCTTTAGCTGCAAATTATTATTTAACTCATTGCAGTGTTTGAAGAAGGATACATAAAAACAGAAGAGGATTTACATTTCCAAGCATTAACAAGAAGTATTTTCATAAAATATAGAGTCAAGTGTATATTGATTAAAGACCTGAGGAATTTGATTTGGGGGAATTTTACATTATTTGCTTTTGGCAACTTTACATGTGTACATTTCAATAATGTATGTATGTAAACATCGTGTATTTTCTTTCCCATACAACAGTCTGGTTCTGTAAAATGGTACCTCGTCTATAAAGAGAAAACGGGGGGCAGGTGTTAATTTATCCTACATATTATAACAATGTGTCATATTGAATTTGGATCTCTTTATTAGGTGAGTATGCATAGTAGCTGTATATATGTTGATGCGTGACTATAGCTGCATACAGTATACTAACAAAAATCTTCTCCTGCCAATATCAGACCTGTACTTATTTAATATATGTAAAAAAAAAATACATTTAAGTGACACGAATATCCACCCAAATATTACCCAGATCACCCACCACAATACCTTAATATCCATGTACCCAACAACTCATTGCTGTATGTTTATGTTGTTTAAGTGAAGTGCTGGTGGTAAAATTAGGGGCCACATCATGTGCCAGCAGTGCTTCGTCTCATGCGTTCATCTCACCCCTAATAATTTCTGAAGTCGCTGGCAGATTACAAGCAAATTCATCAAAGCAGTGAAGATCTCAGTGAAGTTTCCATGCATTGCAGCTAGCTGAGAGTCCCTGCAAGGGCCTCCCCACCAAGTGACCCGAGGTGAAAGGCCACCACGTGAGCTTGCACTTTGCTGCAAACAGGAGAAGCCATGCCCGAGCGTGCCTCTGGGGACACCCAAGCCAGAAGAGCTGCTCGGTGAAGAATTTGCAGTCAGCCACGAGGACGTACCCGAGCAGGACACATCGAGAGACTCAAGGAGCGGCGGGTTTGCTTGCACGCTTCCACTTCCGCACGTTAGAACTTTGCAGAACTTCAGGCAGTGCCGTACCCACTCCCGCACCTCCCGCTCTCTCTTCTCGCTCCATGTGTGCTTGCCTTAAGAAAGATTTATTCACCCAAACGTACCTATCAATATCTATTCCTGGGTCTCAACGTGTGTCAATAAGCAGCTCCCCTATATTCCTTTCTCTTGAATTTTAATACTTTCTGTGGGTGAGCATATGGATGCACTGCTGCCCCTTCCAGACCCACTTCTGCTTTTGGGGTGTGCATTCATCCAGCCAGCTGGAACCACACAGAAGTCTGTCTCTAGGCAGAATTTTGGTCTTCCTCGCCGTAAGATGTTTTTACCATTTTTTTCTCTCAGTCAGCATCCTAGTAACATACAACTTACAGGAACAGAGATGTTTTTTCTTCTTAGAGTGGCACAGGAGTATTAAGTTCACGAAGGCTCAGATGTTTTTGGCAGAAGGGCTGTTCCTTATTTTTGCCTGTGAAGTATCACAATAGCTTTTAAAAACTTGCAGTTGATGTGGAAGGAGATAAAGCAAACTAATATTTTTGTTGAACAACTGTAACTTGTGTTATCCTCCCCTCCTGGACCGACGCCAGCGATAATGCGTAA
>NW_009223063.1:0-6931 GCF_000690835.1 Fulmarus glacialis | reverse complement strand
TGAAACACAACATGCTGTTATCTGCAAACGAGCAGGGCTTTCCCCCTCTGTTCCCAAGAAGTATTTATTCGAAAGATGATGGTTTACCCTCTAAGCTGAATTAACACTTCTCAAGCCATGTATTTTGAGCCAGTTTCACCAACACCCCTGGAAAAAGGGGCACTCCCAGCTCCCCCTCGCCCCTAGCTACAGGCAAAAACTTGTCTTTAGCTGGACCAGTCCCCGTGTCACCCCGGAGCTGGAGATGCTCGGGTGCCGGCAGCGGGAGGGCACGCGTGAGCCACCCTTTCCTGCCTTTCCTATGCCTCGAGATGGTGTTTCCCAGCTCTTATTTCACATATACCATTTTATTTTGACAATATATGGCTTTAGTGGCACTAGTGGTTTGTGTTTGGGAGAACTGGGCTCTACGTGTCGCGCTCTTCCCCTCCCACCTCTGCAGCCTTGTTTCTCCCTATCTGGTTGTCAACAACTGTAACTTCACAAAGTTCTTTTTTGCCTTTTTACTGGAGGGAGACAAGAGTTGTATGTGTAAGCACTGTCCTAGTTCAAGATCTTAATTTGTATTTATACCACACAATCAATGATCGCACGTTGATGCTTAATTCAACTCCAAACTGCTTGGTGACTCCTGCAACTTCTCCTTTGGAATATGCACATCATTTTTTGATTGGAGAAAAGCTCTGTGGTTGGAAAGAAAAGGTGAAGAAATAGGCATCCCTCTTTCATTGCCATTCCACGGTAACTTTCTGAGGTAGCGCATAAGGTTTCTATATGCCTTGGCAACAAAACAACGCTAAAAATAACTTTCCTTCCAAACACCAGTAAAGTTTCTGTTCCTTTGTACTTCAGATCTGTAGTAAATCATGGAGCCCAGAATGGAGCAAGAAAATAGAATTACACTTTTTAAACCGTCATTTTCTTTTCCCCATAAAGCATTTACCTCTGCTGTCAACAAGGTCAAACCGTCTCAGAGGAAATGGAAACCTAAAACTGACATTGGGAAATACAAAGTAAACTGCATTTAACATTTATGCATCTCTTAGATGCCTGTTTCTTACATATGTAACAGAGACAGCTACTAGCTAGTTGTCCTTCTGCTTACCTGCGTACACTGCGTGCATCCCTGGGGTACCCAGGCATTTAAAAGCCTGTTTGCACTTGTTGATAAGGCAAATCCTTGAAAGAGTGGCTCTTACTGCAAAAATGACTGGAAACAAAAACAAGCTCTCATATGGAGACATTTTACTCATTTTTAAGAGCCATTTGACTTTCAAGGGAATGCCAGTATTTTACCAGGTGAGGGATGCCAAAAATACATGGGATCTTAACATTAGTCTCTGAGCACATCAAATAATGATACAAAATATGAGTGAGCCTAAAGAACAGCCAGCTATGCTCCCCTCCCTCACGAGCAGGCTGCTGTTTCCTTTAGGAAAACAGATTTAAAAATAAACAGGTGACATTAATGAAGGCAATTATTTCCTTTAGCAATTGCCCATTTTAACTGGTTAGTAATGCAGCATGCTTTCTGACTGGGGAAATTAGCCTGGTGTATTCTCTCTAACTTTTCTGGTAAGAACAACACGACCTTCAGATAATCATTCAGCACATTGCCTTTGTGCTTGTGTCTGAAGAAAGAGCTCAGATTGCCATGGAAACAAAAGTTCCTTGTGCTCTTATACTTCCCTGTGCTATGATATCATTTTCACTTTTCTTAGCAAGAAATGGAATTGTGGGCTTTTCATGTTTTGAGCATCCCCAAGTCATCATCTTAGGTGATGGCTCAGTTCATGGCAGAAATGCTTTGAATGTGGAGCAGACTGCACCCATCATCATTATTATTTAGGGATATTTAGATCAGATACATCTGCATCCGTTCATTTCTGCTGGAGAAATGAAAAATCTCTACTTACTCTTCTCCAGAGTTTTCTTTACTTCTCCTTCCGTGCTGAACAGATGAGAAGAAACAGCATTTTAAGAAAGACAACATTAACCAGTGACATCAAAAAAGCCAAAAAGAATTTCTGGCATTTTTGCAAAGAATGCAATAGTTATTTTTTTTGACGATGGGAACTACATTTCTTCCTGCCCCAGAATGCCTGTAGATTTTAGGTTGACAACATACTGCCCTGGCATTTGGCAGCCACTGCTGGATCAATGCCAGGAGGATTATCACTAGGAAAGGGACTGAAGAGGCTGCCTTGTGTTTAAAAAATCTGTAATGCTAGCAGTACAAAAAGGAGAACTAATAATATTTTTTTCTAATACTACTTATTTTTGGTTGATTTATCAGCAATTGAAAGACTGTAGGTCTGCATTAGTCAATGGTTTAAAGTAGAGGGGTTTTGCATTGTTCAAAAATGGGCAAATTTTATGTGCATTTTATTTTAACCATAAGACTGAGCCAGCATTAGGGCGACAGAGATTACTGGATGACAGTAGTTTTACGGAACAGTTGGAGAAAATGGGATGAAATGCCCCCGCTGTGCACACAGCCGGGCTGCGGGTGATGTGCTGCTGGAATGTCCTTTTCGGTTTACTTGTATGAAAACAGCCACTTCCAGCAAATTCCCATGGACATCACCTACCTGCCAACAATTTGAATTTCAAAAAGTAATGACTCTGACATTTCAGTCTGGTATTTCCTGGACCAAAATTGCTGTACATGTGCCACGCGGAGTGTGAGGAGTATGTTTAACACATCGCAGGCAGCAGCAGGGAAATGCAATGTGGAGTTTGTCTGAAACCTACTCAAAGGCCATTTTTCCTGGGATTTCTTCAATATCCACAGTCTAAGTGTAGCCTGAGAAGTCATGGACAAAAGCCCGGTGGGAACTGAAGATGACACATAAATGTAGTAGTCTTTGTCGTGCTAAGTGCAATAGAGCTGGCAAATGCAACATCATCAGAGAGTAGTCCTTAAAATTTCTGTATTTAAGGATTGCCTTTTGAAGACAGAACAGCAAGGAATTATTCCTTTCAGATTCAGATGGCTGTGATTCATTTGGGTGAATAAATACATAATGTGATACTTCCATATGATAACTATGCGTCTGCACAGCTTATGTCCAAATCCAAACAGATTCAATGTAATTTAGTGAAGTTTCATTATTTATGGCTAATGTGTTTGTTTGAAGGTGGGAAGAGTTGATTTTGTTTATCTTCATAATCACATATTTTCGACAATATGCTTGAAGTACCTTCCTTAATGCATTCACTTATGAAAACAGTGAAAATGCAAGAATTTATGGGAAAGAAAAGCTCTGAAATGAGTTTTCACTTGTCACACAGAAGGCATCAAAGATTCATGTCAGACTTACATTACCGGATATGCCAATATAATTTCACAGCTGTGTAATAAACTTGTTTGAACTTGATTTATAGCCATTAAAAAAGGGCTTGTACCAGCCTGTTGGATAAAGCTGTTTGAAAGGTGAAGCGATAGGCTCTAAAGACTCAGTGAAGCTTTAAGGCTATGCAGATATTTACTAATATGTGGCATAACAAATTATAAAGTTCCAGAGGATATTTTTCCATCTCATATGACAACTGCCCAACTGTTTGAAATGCCCTAATATATTTGTCCGTATAGGTCCTTGGCACTAATTCTGCCAAAGAAGTGGGATGATGAAAGTTGCCTTGCATTTTTAAATGTATCTGAAGTATTTAGTTTCCAAAAATCATAGAATAGCTTAGGTTGAAAGGGACCTTTGGGAGACCAGCATCTCCCTTTTTAATCCCCTTTGTATGTTTAAACTACAAGATCTCTAAGACAGAGTTTATTTCTCACAGTGTGGTTGTATATTCTGCTCATTAATGGGATCAACACTGTTAGAGATATTATTGACTTCAGCAGAGTTATATCATAAAGAGTATCATTAACATTTGGGTTACTGAGTTTTGGAAATATTGAAACTTAGCCAAATACACCCCATAGTGCAGTTCAGATTGGTTTTGCTTGCTTCGTACTGGCTATGGCAAACACAGTCCAAGTAAAATACCTTGGCTTCACTCGAGGCCAGATAAGCATGTCAGCTGAGTAGGGAGTAATTTCCAGAAGCATCCATCAGGACTTAAACAGCTTATCTCAGAAATAATGATAATAACAATAATAATATTTTTTAAAGGAAATCACTTGTGACTAATAGTAAGAACTGCTGTCTCCTTTGCAACAGTATCCAGACAAGTGAGTTCCTTATTTCTTCTTTACTGCTGTAACTGGATTGATAACAAAATGGGTACAAAGCGATTTCAGAATTCTCCTGGCATTTTTAAGGACGCTGTTACGTGCTGTTATTGCTTGTGACCTTCTCTTCTTCTCCTGCCCGTGGTCCCTACTCGTTTGCCTTGGGATGGGCCTCCTCTTCTTTGGCCATGATGTTGTATGGCATTGACCACAGCGCATCGGCGGAGAGGCCGAGCCCAGAGGGCTGGCAGAGCAAGGACCATGTTGCTTCTCCACATGGTGAGGTGTTACATAGTCATAGTTACATAGTGACAGTGCAACACAATGGGACAGGCGTTTCCAAAGACCCCACTAAATAAATTCTCTTCCCTGGGGCTTGACGGAGTAAGGATGGAAAAATGATGCTTCTGTAACACCCTTGACAGTTTGAATTTGTTGGAGATAATCCGGATGTAGAGGAAAGCTGTGACATTTCTGATATAATCAGTTTTCAGATGAGTGTTTGCAAGTGACTTCTACACTTTATAAAACATCATGACCTATGAGTAAACCCAGAGATGGAAAACTACACTGTGAATTTAATGATTTTCTGTTCTGTCTAGCTAGCTGATTTCTCAACACACAGATAGCTTCAGACCAACCCAAGCACATGAATCCTGTTGCCAAGATTGCAAATTGGGGGTGTGGAAGAGAGCCAAAGGTACTCAATCAAGACAGGGGAGCAGGAGATATGAAGAAAAACTGTGATGAGCAGCCATAGGTATCAAGTCATTAGAGAAGAACCATATAGGGGACATAGAATGGAGATCCAGAAGAAATTATGCTCAACGTCCTTTCTGCCTGCATGTTACCTGTGCCCCAAGTCCCCCCAGGACACTCCCTGCAAGCTTAGGGGTTTTTTTTCTTATTTCTACATCAGCCTGCCTTTTCCCAAAGGCTGCAATGGTCTTCCAGTCCCTCTGCTCCCGGCCAATATATTGTGTCACAGGTCTTCCCTGGGAGAAAATGGACCGTCTGTAGAGGGGAGGTACTGCTGCTCTTTTCATGCGAGAGACAATGATGGTCCGAAGCTGCCATTCCTGCACCAACATTTTGGGGTGTGATTTCCACACCCCTGGCAAGGCTAACAGGCAGGGGAGGGGGGCAGACTGCCCAAAGCTCTTCCTGAGTGAGCTTCCAGACATGTAGGCAGCACATCACCAAACGGAAGGGAGTTTTATAGGCACATTTGATTTAAATCACAGGTATTCATCTTAAGTGCAGAGGAAAAAGGAAACTTCACTCACAATACCTGTCCTACCAATGAAGTTGCCATATGTGGAATTCAGGTTGCAGCTAAGAACTTCTGGGCTTTTTAGCAGCTTTGAGTATGCGTCGTGATTGGTTTCATAAACTAATATGAATACAGTCTTTGGCAGCAGATCATCTTCCCTGAATTTTTACAACGAACCAATCTGTCAGCCACTTCTTCCTTTAATCTCAGAGTTGCAATTATTTTGGTTCTTGATTCAGCAGGCGCTTTGCTTCAAGATCTTGGTGAGTACCGTTTGAGCAGGGTGGGAAAGTCCTTCCCTGTCCTGAGCTGCTTGGCAGCCTGTGAACACGGGCGAAGGGCTCTGAGCCATGAGGAGGAGAATGCTCAGGTAGGCATGAGGCTCCTCAGAGGTCATCTCCCTTACATGCCCCTACACCTCCTCGCATGTCTCAGCAATTCACCGCAGGTCAGTGTTGGTTATTCAAGACACTGGAGAATCCGCTCGGACAAACTAAGGGTTTTCCAGTACCATATTTGCCTGTGTGAAATGCTGCGTGTCATGAGCCTTCCCGTATCCACAAACATCCACTGCCTCCAGGGCTGCACGGTGAACTGTGTCTAAGCAACCCGAGGGCCAGCACAGTAGGGGAGAAGGATGTGATGTGCCTAGAAAGTTTTCTTCTGCTGTAGCAGATGTATCTTCACCTTGGTAGTGGAAAATTAGCTTCAAAAGTTCGGGTCAGCTGGAGGATCACTTACAGCTACTTTCTACATGGTTCGCTTCTAACTGTGATCCATCATACATACCAGACTAATGGATTACAGTGCAGCAACTTTAGCTTCATCTTCCTTTATCTTGGAAAATCTGGGTAATGGTATTAAGTGTATTTTTCCATAAATAATTTATATGAGGAGGCCAACCTTGTAATTGCAATGGAAAATATTTGTTTCTTGTTATTTCGCCCAATCATGTGTAAATTCCTCCTGCCTACTTGTCTAAGACTGTCACGAAAGAAAAAATACTTAAAAGACAATGTTGAAAATGCCCTGGAAACACCAGCAGCTTAAAACAAAACAGTAAGGTAGAGAAAGGCAAAGCAAGACACAGTAAATTCCAGACAGACAGCCAAATTCCACAGATAATCATTAATCTGGAAAAAAATCCTTGCAATTTCTAAGATTATTGGAAGCGGGTGTGGGTTGCTATTGATTTAAGCTTTCTAGTATTTAAATACTTACTCCTGCATAAACAGCATTGCCATCGCTCACTTACCGCAGCGACGGCAGGAGAGGTGAACCACGTGCGAGGGTTCAGCTGCAAACCGCAACCTCATCCCGCCTGTGACCTGCCGAGAATGCAAAGTCCTCTGGCTGCAAACCTTCTGCAAACATCACTCCCAGCTCTAATTGACAACAATTTTCTTTTCAAAAAGCTCTAATGAGATAGTGTTTACAGAGCCCTGCTTGTGCATGTCAGCGGTGCCGGG
>NW_009223062.1:0-11089 GCF_000690835.1 Fulmarus glacialis | reverse complement strand
GGTGGCGTCAGCGCCTGGCCCCGGTGGGGTCTAATCCCGCTGCCCCTCGGGAGGAAAGCCAGCGCCCATGGACCAGCTCTCCCAGCAGCCAGTCAAGCCGGAGCCCCAGTCCATGGGAGCTCCCCGCCTCCCAAGGCACGTCCCTTCAGGGCTGTCCTCCTCGGCCCTTGGCCCATCTTGTTTTTTCGGTTGCATGTGAGTCACAGAGTGAGCGTCTCTGCGACTTGCCTCTGCCCTTGTTGTTCCTTTTTTTCCGGCCAGCCTATTTTAAGCTGCTTTGCTTTGCACTCCTGGTTGCCTCCCCTTTGCCTTAGCAGTGCCTGCACCTGTTGAATGCAGATTGGTGCACTCCGCCGCTGTAGTTTAAGCTCAGCCTTTTGGTGTTCCCCCACCTCTCCAAAACCCTCCCCGCGCACATCCCCTCCGCACCATGCCCATGGGTGGGTGCCTCTCTTGAGCTGAGGCCATTCCCCTCCCCGGGAGCAGGGGGCTGGGCACCAACGTCTGACTAATCTTGAGGGCTGGGTTGTAGCATGGGGATGGTGGGGACATGGCCAGGTAAACCACGTGGAACTTTGTGCCCCTCTGCAGAGCACAAGGCTCACAGACGGGACAGACACCCTTGCTGCTGCTTGCACTGGGGCATGCTATTGCCGTATAGCATCCCCCGAAGATTTGCTATGGACGGTGCGTCATCTATTGGGTCTGTGGTTTCCCCCCCTTTCTGCCACTGCCGCTCTTCTTCCTCCATCCCCGACAGCACTGCCGTGCCTGCGGGGCGCAGGAGTGTTCCCCACGGGGCTGCAGGCTCAGGCTGCCCCATCTCGTGCCGCAACCAGCTAAAGAAGTACGGAGAGCTGGAGTGAGAGCTGCAGCTTGCACCAACACGGGCTGCCAACGTGCCTCTGAGGCAGACAGTGCGCAGGCCCCTGCGGTAGTCGTCATGGCCAGAAATGCTGCTTTTTTTTCTGTAACAGCAAACAGCATTCACATGAATGCAGTGTGCAAATCAGGCACTTGGAGAATCACGGCCAGAGAGTGCAGGTGCCAGAGGACACAGGGAGAAAGCATAGCTGGGGGCGATCCACCCGCAGGCGGGCAGGCGTGGGGGAAGGAGTTAAGATGCAGCAGGCTCCCGCGGCACGAGGCAGCTCTGGGCATGGATCTGGTGGGAGAGCAAGGCTGAGTCAGCTCACCCCCCTTTCTCCCACGCCTGTGCCTCTACCTCCTTACAGGAAAAGCCCTGCGGAGCCGAGGTGGACTGATTAAGGGATGAAGGGTGTAAACAGGCGGTAAGCAATGTCTAGCCATCACTCAGCACTGCTCGGGGGCTGCTATATATCTGGCCAGCACTTCTACCAGGAGGGCCACTGCACTGGCTGTTGATGCTTTGTCCCACTGTCTGGGGACAACAGGATTTGCCTTCCCCTGGGCCCTGCAGATGCTCATATGTGGGACATTTGTCAGATACAGCAAGCCCCCAGAGACCCAAAACCTGAGCCCAGATACCTTCACCATGGGGAGTTTCTTGTCAGAGGTTCAGGTGTCATCCCCAAATGACACGTTTGGTCCAACTCTCCCATCTGCAGATCCCCATCTGGAGATTTCCAACCCCAAAAGGACTTCCAGCCCTCAGATTTCTTCAAGCTCCCTGCCCATCCCGGGCGAACAGAGTCCTTGTGACTCACTTTGGTTCTTGAACTTTGGGTCAGCTCTGCCTGGAGCAGCGAGAGTAGTCAGCTCAGCTTGCAGAATGCAGTCTACCCCATAAATTTGGCGGCTTCCCTCCCTTTCTTGTCCTCTGGCCTCTCTGAGTCGGAGTGGCAAGTTGCTAATCTCTGTCATTGGGTCAGCAGAGGCAAAGGCAAGACGAGGCGTTGGGGTCCCATGCCCACGGGTCTCCTCTCCATAGCTGAATGTTTGCACAGTCCCCCAATGGGGCAGAGCTCTCCAGGCAGGGAGAGCTGGAGGCAATCAGATCTGGGGCTGTTGCAGAAGAAATAGCGAGGTATCTCTGGGCTAGTGGCAGCTGACCTGAAACATTAAATTAGTGCTTGGTTGGTGCAGGGCCCCCTGGGGGAACAGGAACCAATTATACTGGAATCTGTCTCTGAATGCAGAGGGACCAGAAAAAACATATTCTTCTACCAAGTGCATCTGTGTCAGTATGAGATGGGTCCAGGTCTACCCCAAAAGCACAGCCTGCTCTGTGGCAGGTTTTCTCCAGCCATCTCCAGAAAAACTCCATGAAGAGACTATAAGATCTCATGCAGATGGACTGTGTCTTTCCAGACCTGTGGGCAGACGAGTGGGAAGAGCCTCTGATCTCTGTTTTTGGCCTTCGTACGCTGCTGTGTTTAAAAATTTAGCAGCTATAATTTCAGGCACAGCAGGCAAGTCTCTCCATGATGCAATTGGACTGGTCCAATTGAACTCAACTCCCAAGAAAACAGCAGGACCTTGGCTTGACTTTGGAGATCCCAGATCCCTGGGGATCCCCTGAAATAGTTAGGTTGGAGAAGCCCAGGAAGCCAGACACAGAGAACAGGGAGAAACACTGGCTGTCGGCAGGTAGCCCGGTCCCCTGCCAGCCCCAGTGGCAAACACGGTGCAGTTCCACAGATGGATCTGCATCGCTTGGCACGGAGGTTTCATTGCAGCCAATGTCCTTTCTAACAGCCGGCTGCAAGGAGCGCTGAATGCAGGTCACACTTTACAGGACCAGGGAGTGGGATCCTGGCATGCAGTGATCTCAAAAAGGATTTAGGGATGAAGGTAGAGGAAACATTAAATGCAAGATCCCAGCGAGGCCAATCGTAAGGGAGTAGAGTTAACCTGCAAATCCCGAGGATACCAGGCTTGTTTGGACTGTTGAAAGAAAGAGGATGCGACAGCTGTCTATTGATGCATTACTGGGTAAACACTAGAGTAGAGAAGAAAGACAGAGTTCAGCTAAAGGACACAAGAAATGGTGCAATGCTTGGAGATGTTCGAGCTGGAAATTCAGACAAAAGCACGAATCAGCACTGTGGGGAGGTGCTGCAGGGAGAGCAGTGCTGTTATGCCCGGGGGCTCCTCACATCTCTCCCCTGCAATGTGTAACAGGAATGGAGAGATGGCTCCCTGTCCATACCAGGCCTCTCAAAATCACTGCTAAAGCAGCTGCATTTCTTTCTGGGCTCCATGTTTCAGATGGGACACTAAGAAATTGCAGACAGAAGTTGCCTTCCAGAGCGAGAATTAAGATGCTTGATCTCTTTCTTATGTTCCAGGCAGAATAAAGGGTGCCATGGTCAAAAATTACAAGAACCAGCACACAGACAAGATATTTGGTCCACATGGGTCAGGAGCATTGCAGAGGACTGCAGAGAGTGGGGATTAGGACGTGACGCTAAGCATGGCCATAATATGATGGCTTCTTCATAGAACATCCTGGCCCAACCCATGCTGTGGGCTTATTGCAAGTGCAGATGGGTGGCATCCTCCAGCCCAGGTCCCACGGGACCAGGTGTGGGAGCAGAAATGGTCCCTCTGCTCCCGCTAGGTCTTCAGACCTTGGACACGGAGGCCACGCTGTGTCGTTGCTTCGTGAATTCATAGTGCCAGGATGATCATGCTCCAGCAATAATAAATTGCAGCAATAAGGAGAGATAATTGCAATTAGAACTACTGTGCTGTAATTAGGATGTTTGATACAAAATGGCAGAAGAGGCAGTGCTGATGGCATGGGTGGGTTCACTCTAGAAGCCACACATAACAGAAGGGACTAGAAGGACCTGGAGGTTCCCCTCAGCATTCATCAGCCATGGAGAGAGCTTGAGGACTTGGCAGGTTCTCCAAGATGTGCTACACACCAATCTGCCTTACACGTTGGAGAGGCCCAGACCATGCTTCCCCGTCCTGTCACCCACTGGTGACTGTCTCCCCTCCCAACCCTTGCTGCTGGCCTCAGGGAGCAATGCTGCATCTCTTCGTCTGAGCCCAAAGACCTAACACCAGCCTGTCTGCCCACGAGGGCTGTGGAGCAGCGGGTGACCCAGGGTTTGCCAGCTTTGTGAGAAGTGGAATTTTTCAGCCAAAATCTCTTTTTAAGTGGGGAAAAAAAACACCTTTTGGTTTTTTAGATCTTCTGGGGAACTCACCTGCCAAACTGAGCAGGTCAAAATCCATGGTTTTTTAAAGTCAAAATGCTTTATCTCAGTACTTTCTTCCAGGATGCCTTAGCAGCAGTGTCAGTGTCAGAGTTTCCTTCCATTTTAGCCTAATTTTATGATATTTATAAAATTTCATCAAAGCTGGAATTGAAAGCTCTTGCTTGGGCCCAAACAAAATTGTTTTGATTTTCCAGGTTGCTTAAAAAAATGTTAATTTTAGTGCTGCTCAGCTCAAAATTATTTTTTCCTGGTTTCTGGCTGTGCACGTGCCCCCTTGACCTCTCCCACTGCAGGAAGAGCTGCTGGGGGTGCCAGCCATCACTGGGGCGAGCTCCCTAGGTGAGGGGGTCTTCCCAGTGAACAGCTAAAAAAGACCCTGCGCTCGCTGCTGTGCCGTGCCGTCCTGGTGTGCTTCAGCAAACCCCAGCATCTACCTGCTTTGGCAGTGCATTTTTCCAGGGGAGGAGGGAAGTCACTGGAGATGGATAACTCTGAAGGTCAGGCAGTGCAGACTGAGGAGGGAGGGTCTTTTGGTGACAAAGCATCAACCTTGGCTTCCACCTCGCTCCTCTGCAGGGCAGGTCTCGGGGGTGTCCCTCGCATGTGCTCCTGCAGGTCCCCTTCTCGCCTGTTTCTTCTTCCAGGGGAGCTGCTGAGCTCCCCATCCTGCAGCATTTGCCTTTACAGCAGTCTGTCTGTGCAGACAACAGGGCTCGTCTTCTTCCTCCCTTTCTGCTCTAGTTTTACTCTCTCATGTATTTCTGCAACGCTGCCTGTTCTGCCCTCCGCTCCACCTCCTCCGCTTCTGTGCACCCTCCAGCTTGTGAGTACACCGGCTAATTGCCTGGGACACATCTACTGACTCACAGACCCTGCAATATTCAACAGGAAGAACGGAGTAACTGGCATGACCTGCCCGTTTTGCCTGTCTGGTATCTCCCGGCCCATCTATCCTTTGTGTTTATCAGGCGTCTAAAATAAGAGTCATGTTAATATGTCTCTTCCTCCCAGGAGTGTTGGGAGGATTAATTAGTTAATGTTTGTAACAGTGCTTTGAAGATAAGTGCCAAGCGGGAGGATGATAGGAGTAGAAACGGATTCTTTCATCGTGTCTCCTTCCTTTTTTCACTTGGGCTAATGCTAACAGCCAAGGTGCTCTCCCTTCGCTAGGTCACCTGGTGGGGATAATGTTGCCTCTCGTTGCAAACCAGGGTGAGGAGACAGCGTGTGAGCAGAAATCACCGATGGCGAGTAAATAAAAAAGCAGAGAGAAGGTGGCCAGCTGAAGAAAGCAGCAGGGTTCAGCTCCGGTGGGGTTTGGGCACGCAGCTGCCTGCCATAGCCCTGGGAGGTTGCCACAGGCTTAGGCTAGCTCACTGGGTATGACCTGTGCCTGGGGTCTCTCTGGCTTGGGCGGGAAGGGGGACTGCAGCACTGCCCCCTGAGATGGAGCCTGGCTCATTGGCTGCCAGCAAATTTGCTACCAGTCAGCTCAGTGGAGACATCTCCCTTTTGGATACAGAAGGAGAGGGGAACCCTCCCTGAAGGACTCAGGCCAGAAGGGCACTTGGCATTTCTCAGGCAGGCAGGGGGTCCATGTCGTACTGTAGATAGGCTGGTGTGAGGCCTCACGTGGCTCTAATGCACCCAAAACCAAGGGAACCTCCCACTGTCATTGCCATCAGGGAACAGGCCATTCTTGTCCCACTGTGAATGTCCCATCCAAGATGTCTCTCTGTCATTGTGGGTCTTCTCACCAGCCAGGATGGGTTTCCACATCCCAGCCTCCCCGCTCTACTGGTCTCCTGACTCCTTTCCTTGGCTCTCCAGCTCAAGAGGTTTGGTTTTGCTTTAAGCCTACCTTTCTCATAAAACCCACGTAGCAAAGATGAGAACAAGGGGCTGAGTGGGAGACATGACCCCACACTTTTTGACTGGCACGTCGGGAGAGCTGGTCCAAGGTATTTCTGCCAAGCGGGCCCCTTCCCAGGAGCTAGAGATAAGACATGCCCAAAATGTAGGACAACACTGTTCTCTGGGCTCCCACTCCTAAGGGGGTGGTTTGGGTCTGATACGGTGGAAAGGAAGGCTGGAATAAGAGTGGAGGACACTGCTGGGACAGACGTTTCCTGAGCACAGCAGGACAGCACGATGCTCATACTCCCTTCACGGCGTGACCTGCTCCAGAGACTGCTGGGCAGCGCTGCAGCTGAGCCCCACTGCGCCTGGGGCACGCTCCCACCTCCGCTTCTCCTTCCCCCACCTCGGCTGCACCCAGACCCTAAACCACCCCGAGGACAGGACCCACGCAAGAACAACACAGATTTTCTGCATGCCACATAGGTGCAGGTGCTGGGGAGAGGGAGTCTCCTGAGTCTGTGCTCAGGGTGGCTGGGCTGACCACGCTAATGCCCCTGCGAGCCCGAGGCTGCGCTGGGGAGCCAGCAGCCGCCCCAAATCTGGATGACTGGGACGGCACTCCCACCGCATCGGGGAAGGGGAGGCCCCAGGTACCAGCAGACTGCAGCAGTCGGACCCCAGCGCCCACGTGCTGCAGCCCTGCTTCACTGGCCGATATTCATCAGGCGATGGGGCTTTGGTAGCTGAGATTTAGTGGCTGGGTCTTGCTAAAACCGTGTGCTTTTGGACATGGTGGCCATTTTTCATGACAGTTCCAGGTCGCTTATTGTCATTTTTACCAAAATCCCTCTCTGGAGTGGCCAACGCTCTTCACTTACCAAACCCACACTTTCTTATGGAAAACTGAGCATGACTTTCTCATGGAAAGAATGAGATTTTCTTGTGCGGAGTGGTAGTGCAGGAGGGTGTTTCACCCACAGGGCCCTCTTTTCTTCTTTATTCCAAACTATGCAAAAGGGAAACAAACTCCAGTTGTTTCATCAAATTTCTTTCATTCATCCATGCCAACTGCCCCCAAAAGCAGCCAGCTCTGGGGAGGATCACAGCAGCTATCCCCATCCCAGAGCAATTCAAGGGAAGCTGAGGCAGAGCTGCCCTGCTAAGTAGGACAAGTCCAGCATGTTGGGCAGCGGGACTGAAATTTCAGGCTAGAGAATTCCCACCAGCCGTGCCCCAGCCCCGGCTCCGTCTCATCGTACATCAATAGTGGATGAGCTCCGGCTTTGTCTGGGCTGGGGAATACATGTTGTAGCTAGTGATATTAATTAAGCGGTAACTAGACTGATGGAGATTTATTTTCAGGCTGCCTGCTAGAAACTGGTTATACACATCTGGGAAATTGAAAATTGACCTCCTGCTCATTTCCTGTCTTCTCCAAAGCAAGAGTTAATTATTGTGGTAGCCTGCAGAAGCTATGGGGTAGGCTCCTCCATGCAGCGCTCCCTCGGGGCTGCCCAGACAGGCCTGGCAGGAAGCATCTCTTCAGCCTAGCTCTGGAGTCTGGTCCTCATCTCCCTCCATCCCAGATCCTGATCCAGGCGATCAGCCCTGAAGCTGGCTGGGGGTGGCGTGGGGTGGTCTCCCAGTGCCCCTTCCTTGCCTTTCTCCCACTCCCAGCCTGCACGGCCCCAGGGAGAGGGAGGCTGCTCATGGGTGTGGAGATCTTTAAGCCTGGAAAAGGGGGGATGTGGTCAGCACGGGGCGCAGATAGGGCATCTCTGGGCTCAGCTCAGCACTCAGGGTATGCAACATGGGAGCTCTTTCCACACTGGGGACCACGGGACCTGGTACTGGGCAGAGTTCAAAAGACTGGAGGTCTCTCCCTGTCTCCATGACTGACCTTCCCTACCCTATGGATCAGATTCCCCTGAGTGACAGTGATGGTTTGAGTGTGGGTGATGGTTTTTGCACTTAACAGGGTTCATTCTTTTGCTGCAGAAGAGGCCAGCAGCACTCACACAAGAACCAGTGGCTCCAGTTGGTACAGGATGCTCTGATTTTCCAGACCTGTGCAACATGAACTACTCCTTGACATGTTTTCCTCCATCTGGCTTTGCACACTGTCTTACTCTCTATCCGTGCATTGCGCAGCAGGCTGGAGTGTGGAGCTGTTGGACTCTTGAGACCTGCTTGCCTGCATGGAGCTAACTGGGCTCCGCTGGGCCACGCTGGGGAACAACCCTGTCTCCCGGGCTGGGTGGGCTGTGAGTCCCCGGGGTGGGACCAGGCCATGCCCCACACTGCTCCCTGTTTGCAAGGAGACAGATGATGCCAAAGGGGTCCAGGCTTGGGGAGAAGCAGCAGCTGCCTGGAAAAGCACCAAAGGGCTTCACAGCCCGTCTGGCTTAGCGCTGGGGCTGCAGGCTCCGTCTGCTCCCTGTCTCGGCCAGCAGCCTTGGCCAGCAGCAGAGGGGGGACCTGCATGGGGAGGGGGGAGAACAAGCAGCACTTTGCTTTTAGGTACTCTTAACCCTTGAGTTTCAGGTGACCTGCAAACAAAGCCCACAGCCCACACACAATCTCCTGGTTAGTGCCAAAAACCAGCACAGCAGTCACCCATAATGCTTTTATAATCTGCTTTCTTTAAGATGACTGTTCCCACAAGAAAGGGAGGGGGATACATGATTAATTTTCATTAGCCTTGTAAAAAATAAGCTTGTTTCCGCTAGTCTTGCCCTGTAATTAGGGCTCTGGTTCCAGGGCCCTGCAGAAGGAAGCTGAGATTTGCTGGTGACTCACGGGAAGCCGGGCCAGCCTGGACATCCCACCCTGGGCCAGGAAAAGGAAAGTGGCTGGGGCCCCCTCGGAGAGACAGAGCTTCCCCTCGCTCCGGAGGGGAAGGGAGCAAGGGACAGCGGTCCTCCGAGGGGAGAGGGAAAAGCCCACCCGAAGGAAATGTAGGCTGAGGTTTGCACATCTTTATTATTCAAATGAAAAGGAAAGCAAAACTTCTGGTTCGGGGCTGGCAGCGTCTGCCCCAATAGCTGGATGTTGAATATGGATGTAGGATGATCTCAGGAGGAGTTCAATGACATGGAGATGAGGTGGGGAAGGAGCACCTGGGTATTTGCGTTGAATCTGGAGCTGCACTGTCTGCAGTGTGACCTTCCCTTCTCAAGGCTCCTGTGGGTGAGGTGGCACTCACCAGAGAAAGGAAGGACCTGTCCCATGTGCTCCTCCAAAGAGACTGCATGCGAGGTAGACCTCGGACCCAGCTCGGTTGTACACAAGCTATGAAGACCAGGGCTGGAGCCTCATCCCAGTCCTGGCACAGGTGTGTGGAGCCCATGGCACAGAGGTTTGCATGGAGAAGTTCCTGGCTGTGCCACATCATGCCGCTTGTACAGGATCCCGGCAGAGCTGCAGGGAAACAGCCTCATCCAGAGCAACTTTCTCTTCTGCCCCATCCCTAAGCTGCCTGATCCATGCTCCCGCTCCAGGCACCCAGGGCACAGCAAAGGAGCATGGCCTGGGACACCGTGTCCTTCATCACTATGTCCCCAACTCAACACCTTCTTTCTGACAGGATGAGACTTGGCCCTAAACCTAGCATAAACCCTATGCCAAGCAGTGGTGCCACACTCACCACAAACTCTTCTGTTCTCACCCCCAGGGAACATATATTTCACTGCCACTCCAATTTTATTTTTCCATAGTTTTACCTAGGTTGCATTATACTCTCCCTTGCTGTAGGCTGGATCCTATACCTCTGTGTGCCCCAAAATGCCTACCTGCCAGGACATGTTTGGACACGGTTTTGGCTTAGGCTGAGATGGAGTTGGCAAGTGAATGACTTTCTTGCTGTATTTGGCAGTGCATGATTCATGCCCTTCACCCAAAGTATTGTTATTGCTTGGAACCAGACCTCGTATCTGAGCATCACGTTTCCCAGTTCCATCGCTCCCCCAGGCGCAGAGGTTGCAAGATATTAGGCCAGAGCAGAGGTGACACAGCCACCTTAATGGACGTGTGCAGAGAACTGTAGTTGGAGAACTTAGTGACTTCTAGGAGAGTAGCACTGCTTTTATTGCAAGGAGCTGATGAACGATCACTTCCCACCATGCAGCAGCATTCAGAGAGCGTGTAGGTGGCAGAGGGGGTATCAGTGCTAGAGGCAGGAGTGCCTTCAGCTGGTCCTGCCCCGCAGTGTGGGATGGTGCTCAGTCCATCTCACCCAGGGCATCTGCACAGTGTCGGGAGGCTCAAGGCTGAGCAGCAGCACTTTGTCCTGGCCCAAAAAATTCACATGGGAAGAAATAAAGAGGGACTCATGGTGCTGACATCTGGGAAAAAGTGCACACCCAAAGCAGGAAACTGCTGCTTTGGTTACTCTTCTCCCTAACACAAGCACAAAGCATCACAGAAAGTGATCAAGGTGGGATCCTTTTTCCACAAGCAAAATTCACCCATGGAACTCGCTGCCGTGAGACAGCAGAAGCACAAAGCTAAGGAAGTTTCAAAAGAGAAAAAAAAAGGCTGAAAGGGATGTGGATAAGGAGAATGTCTCTGCCTACAGGAAGGAAAAGCCAGTCTTTAGCTCCTCTGCAGTGTCCGGGATACCACCAGCATGGGGCACCTCCAGGAATTCCTCCATCCCGGCAGCATGCACATAATTCCTCCTTGGGCTTGCAAGGTTCTCCATTACCTCTGCATGCTGCTCAGAGCAGTGTGAAAGTCGTACTGTCCAGCTCGGGCAGCCTGGGGGGTGAACTGCAAAGCCAGGCAGGAGCCACCGATGAAGGACCCGTCTTCTTCTCCAATTTGAATGCGCAAGAAGATGCACAGCTTCAGCAAGGCAACAGCCAGTTGTGGCTAAACACTACTGGAGTCAGGAAAATATTCATCCTGAGTTGGGGTGACCCCCTATTTTACAGCCACCCAAAAGTCTGAGAGCAGCAAGTGGCATCTCTGCTGGGTGCTCATCCCTGGTGTCAGCCAGAGACGAGCAGGACCTATACCATGCTCCGCACATAAGCCCAGTCCATGAGGTCACAACAACCCCATGCAACACTACA
>NW_009223061.1:345-4961 GCF_000690835.1 Fulmarus glacialis | reverse complement strand
CTCCATTCACCACAACTCTTTGGGTCCGGACGTCCAGTCAGGTATCTGACACGAGATGGATCCGTGACAGTCTAATGCCTTCTTTGTTAGACAATACTCTGTCTAGTAATAATGAACCACAAGCATGTAAAAAAAATAATACATAGACATTGATAGACAAAAACAATTTTGATTAGTCCTTATTTTGTTTGCAGCAACAGAGAAATTCGTCTAGTATTTACTTGAGATAGGCAAAAAGACCTATATTTTATCCTAAATCTTGATTTATCCTAATTCTTGATCTGAAATTCCTTCTCTTTTAATAATCAGCGGTTTCAAACGTATGTTTATATCAGTCTGTTTCCAACCAGTAATGTCAAAATCCTGACTGTAAGTGACTTAATGAAGCAATCTGGTGATTCTGATGGCACATACCTCTGCAGACACACATCAAGAAGTTTTTGTTCACACTTGATATTTGATCTTTCCTTGAAAATATTTTTAAAAAATTAAGATAGGCACACCTACTGATTTTCTTTTGCTGTGCTTGTCATGATGCTATTATGGGTCAAGTCCCCAATTCAGACCTATTACAAAGGCCAGAGTACATTTCTGAGTTGATGTGACAGAGGGATGTTCAAAATCAGGAAGGCAAAGCACCAATAGAGTCAAAAGAAGAAATGTGTTATTTCCTATATTCCATATAATTTGTTGTTCATGTTCACTTCTTCATATGACAGGAGACATGGAGGGATTATTTTTGTCTGCTAAAAATGCCTTTTTTGCCACTAAGAAGAAGCTTTATAGAGTTCAGTAAGTTTTTCACCAAAAATTCAAATTTAACTCCTGTCTTAGAAAAAATGTTTTGAAGTATCCAAGAAAGTTTAAATATTTTTTTCAATATTTTTCATATTTTAAAAGAGCTCAGAAACTCTTGAAGGAATTGAGTTTTTTCATAATCACAAAAAGAAGCTTCTTCATCTGATATTTCTTTTCTAAACACAACAGATAATGATTTTGATCATGAAGATAAAATACTATGACAAGGCTATTCCTTTGTGAACTTTTTCATTGCAGTCTAGAATGTCAATTAATTAATTAATATTTATGTATGTATAGGTATGGTCACTGCCAAAAGGTCTTAGAACACTAAGTACAAAAATGAACAATGATTTGGTAGATATAAAAATATGGACAACATTTGTTTCCATTTTTCACACTTCTATGAAAGCGTGAATAAGTCTCTTTCTGCTGCTTCTGAGTTTTGATATTATTTCAGTCTCTACTCAGAATATCATACATTATTTTCCTTAGGATAAGTCAATATTCTAGATTAAAATTTTGGAAAGTAACTTTGGCATGCATTTCAGTGGGATTTTAAGCATCAAATGGGAAATATACATATTTCTCTGGATTTTATTCTATATAAAGCATTAAGCAAAACCACCTTAAGAATTCAAGGTTCCAAATCTCATGAAAATTTAATGGGATTTAGGCTTTAGGCAGGTATTAAAAGAACAGTCACAAGTATTACAATGTTACCATAATTTCAGTTCCCAACTCTGTGGAATTCACAGCATTGAATAAGGCACTGAAAATGAGATTCTGTCTCACTTATACACTTCAATTTCTGCCTTATGGCAAGAATAGTCCTAGTCCTTTAGTTCAAATCCATAATTTAAATCCTTTAAAGTATTCCAGAGTGAAACCTGGTTCCTTTAAATTTATACACTTCTGTCAGGAAGTCTTCTCTATTAAGAGAAGAGCATACAGGCTCTTACTTCACTCAGAACCTTGAACTGAGGCAAACTTGAACACAGTCACTTGCTCCTGATGGATTGGACAGATAATCATTTAGACTCCTATCTCAGGATGTGGCACAATGCACTGATTACTGAGAGGTCTTGAGAGGCATTAGGAAATATGAAAATGGGGTTTCTTCCCAACTTTTAACCCTTTTTATTGAAGATATAATTATTTTCCTTTGTCAATGGGGATTCAAAACATCAAAGTGTTCCCAGGACTCCAGACAAATTCTGGACAATAAACAGAAATAAATAATGGAGAAGAATCCATGTGAATCTGTTTTCCCACTGAATACCCGCATCACAGGACTACAGAGTCAGATTTCTAATAAATGTGAAGCATTCAGAACTGAAAGCAGAATTCAGAAAACTGATTTCCCATTTATTCTGCATGGAGTGTTCACTTATCTATGTGAATTACAAAATCCATCATTTGGCTCTAGATTTATTCCGTCTAGCTGCAATAGTTACCCTGAGCATTTTCTGTAGTCTATGGAGGGAGACAGAAATGCACATAGGATCATTCAGCCCACCTACAATCTGAACCATATTTCAGACATGCCTATTTTACATGGTTGATCAGAAAATGCATCTAAGGAGGCATGAATGGGAATGTTGGCTTTTCAATTTATTAGAGGTAAAAAATATGAAAAAAACCCCAAACATTTATTTGGACAGAATAGGACACTTCTATGGAACTAGGAATTCTTTCTCATCTTGATAACAATTACAATTCAGAATTATGATTTTAAGCCAATTGCACTTTTTGAGTACAACACCAGGCAATAGTTCACATAGCAAAAAGGGAATATTAACATACTGATGAGGTCTTAAATTAATATAGACTTTCCTACTTCATGGCTTAAATCTGAACTTTTTTCCAGGATATTTAATTCCCCAAATTCAAAATTCAATGCAAATGCTTTGTCTCTTTTTCACGACAGCAGATTCAGGCAGGTGATACTCAACAAATGTCTTGAAGTCTTGAGTTTGGATAACCATAAAAGCAGTTGAGGTGGCTTTTGCATTTAGATCCTGGAGGTTGTATATTTAGATTTCATTATTTCTTCACATAAACAGGCACACAACTTGATTGCTGTCCATATTTCTCCCAAGTGCTGTGGTACAGCTATAGAAAAGGGCTTACCTTCAGTCCCCATTTTAAAAACACTACCAAGTGTATTCTTGATAGTGATAGCATGTTTTTTTCATAATCCTGGAAATGTTCTGGTGCATTCACACATAAATTTCTGCACATTGGCCTAGAAATGGTGAGGATACCTATGTGCGGTGTGACCAGGTAAACAATCTGCTCAGCCTGGTGGCAGAGATGAAGGAGGAAGTGGAAAGGTTAAGAAGTATCGGGGAGTGTGAGAGGGAGATAGATTGGTGGAGCCGCACCCTACCATCCCTGAGACAAGGACAGCAGATGGAGGCTCCACAAGAAGCAGAGGATCCCCTACCCTCTTGCCACCAGGCAGAAGGAGGGGACCTAGGAGACGGTGGGGAATGGAAACAGGTCCCTGCTCGGGGCACCAGGCAAATCCCCGCCCGGCCTCCCTCACCTTCCCAGTTGCCCTTACACAACAGATATGGGGCCCTGGAACTTGAGGTGCAGGCAAATGAGGATGTAGATGAAGGCCTGTCCAGGGGGTTGCCCAAGGTGAGTCAGTCAGCCCCACACATTATGACTGCCTCTGTTAAGAAAAAAAGGAGGGTAATTGTCGTAGGCAATTCCCTTCTGAGGGGAACAGAGGGCCCAATATGCCGACCAGACCCATCCCGCAGGAAAGTCTGCTGCCTCCCTGAGGCACGGGTTAGAACGTTACTAGGAAACTCCCTGGTCTGATAGGGCCCTCTGACTATTACCTGCTATAGGTATGCAGGTTGGCAGTGATGAGGTTGCGGAGAAAAGTTCCGAAGCAATCAAAAGGGACTTCAGGCGATTGGTGGAAGGATCAGGAGCACAGGTAGTTTTCATCAATTCCTTCAGTGGCAGGGAAGAATACTGAAAGGAACAGGAAAACACACCTGATTAACACATGGCTCAGGGGCTGGTGCCATCAGCGGAATCTTGGCTTTTTTGATCATGGGGAAGTTTACACAGTACCGGGCCTACTGGCGACAGATGGAGTTCAGCTGTCTCACAGGGGGAAAAGGATTCTTGCGTATGAGTTGGCAGGGCTCATCGAGAGGGCTTTAAACTAGGTTCAAAGGGGAAAGGAAATAAAACCAGGGGGTGGCATGCCAATGTTGGGGGTGAAATCGATAGCCCAGCTCAAGTGCATCTACACCAATGCACACAGCATGGGCGGCAAACAGGAGGAGCTGGAAGCCATTGTGCAGCAGGGTAGCTATGACTTAGTCACCATCACAAAAATATGGTGGGATGACTCTCATGACTGGAGTGCTGCAATGGATGACTATAGGCTCTTCAGAAGGGACAGGCAAGGAAGGTGGGGTGGCTCTGTCCATTAGTGAGTGTTTCTATTGTCTAGAGCTCAATGATAGTGATGATAAGGTTGAGTGCTTACGGGTAAGAATGAGGGGGAAGGCCAACAAGGCAGATATCCTGCTGGGAGTCTGTTATAGACCACCCAATCAGGATGAAGAGGCAGATGAAGCATTCTACAAGTGGCTGGCAGGAGTCTCAAAATGACTAGCCCTTGTTCTCGTGGGGAACTTCAACTTTCCGGATGTCTGCTGGAAATACAACATGGCAGAGAGGAAACAGTCGAGGAGGTTCCTGGAGTGGGGGGAAGATAACTTCCTGATGCAGCTGGTAAGCAAGCCTACCCGGGGAGGTGCCTCGCTTGACCTGAGGTTCACAAC
>NW_009223061.1:0-220 GCF_000690835.1 Fulmarus glacialis | reverse complement strand
GACTTTGGCCTGTTTAGGGGCCTGGTTGACAGAGTCCCTTGGGAGGCAGTCCTGAAGGGCAAAGGAGTCCAGGAAGGTTGGACATTCTTCAAGAAGGAAGTCTTAAAGGCACAGGAGCAGGCTGTCCCCATGTGCTGTAAGAAGAACTGGCAGGGAAGATGACCAGCCTGGCTGAACAGGGAGCATTTGCGGGCACTCAGGAAAAAAAGGAGAGTTTATC
>NW_009223060.1:0-5064 GCF_000690835.1 Fulmarus glacialis | reverse complement strand
GGTCTTTTCCAACCTTAATGATTCTACGAAAATGGTCGTAGTTCCCTGGTACATTGGCTGTCTCTAAACAGGTTTACATCCTCAGACAGTTTACAGCTAGACTGCTCCACTCACCAAAACACGTAGCAGCCTATAGAAAAAGAAAACAAGGTAATGTGTTTTCTCAAACCCAAGATGAGGGTAGGGCTTATGTCTTGGTTCTTTACAGAACTATGTTCTCCTCAACTGTACATCACTGCCCACCCAGTAGTGTTGTTTTCCTGAGCTGAGTTTTGCGGACAAAGTTCCGTGTGTTCTGCCTTCCCAGTACTTACATCTGATAGCAGCCTATCCAGATTGGAGTCACTGGCTAGTTTTCTTTTATCTTCAGGGAGTTCTTCCAGCTCCCCGTAGAGCTCCAGATTGAGGCGAGCAAGTTTCTCCTGCATACTCCGCACATGCTCCATCTGCTCTATGGAACATTCATTTCCTAAAAGGACGAGCAACAGCTTTAGTTAAAGAAACCTGAGAGAGCAAATGAAGGTGCGAAGATGCAGCTTTTTACATCCGAGAAGAGGAATTTAAACATTAAATTTACAAGTTAATTTGCTTTCTCAGTGATTTCTCCCTGTTTCACTACTGAAGTTTCTGTTATCCTGTCTGGTGTTATGTTGTGCTGAACTTACGATAACTACCAAATGTACTAACTGATTTTTAGAAGATAAGTGTTTTTTCTATATTCCTGAATTTCTCTCCAGTTTAGGAAGGCCCTGGTTTTTAACTTTAAATATGATCACAATAAACCTTCTTTCTGATTTTGATTAATCTTGGGAGTTTGTTTCTTGTAACTGATGCTTTATACAATACAGACTTTTCAGGTTCTTTTGTAAAATCGGTGTGGAATTAACGTGACATGCTGACCTAACACTAAACTTGCAAAAGCACATATGCATCTTTCTACTCAGTACAGGGAAAAAAAGGAAGCAGAAGAGTGTCATGGTTTTTCTGAAACCTCCATCAACAGTGAGGTAGTAAGAATAAAGATGCTAAGACAGAAGAGTAAGCTGGGTAAAATGCAAATTGCATAGGATTCCATAAAAGTTGTTACCAATAGTCTAAAGTATTAATATGCAGAAAAATGAGGTGCTAAATACAGTTACTTCTTATTATTCCTATACTATCATATATAAGTGGCTTTAAACTTGGTATCTTAAATCCATGGCCTTTGGTAAGCCATGCTGGAAGGAACAATGAAACGGCATTTGAATAATCTCATACCAAAGACAATCTTACAATAGGACTATAATTTTAAAAAGCAGTAAGATCTATTAATTACGTAAAACTTCATTTCATATAGCAGAGTCCAATAGGACAAACTGGCAGTCTGTCCATGCAGCACACTTGTTTGCAAATGTTACCATCATATAGCTATAAAAACAACTACTGTATACAGACAATTCATACACTTACCAAATGCTTGAAGTTTGCCAGAGTGGAAGTCATTCAGGAGACTCAGAAGTCCCCTTTCCATTTCCTGGACATCTGATACATCTGTGAGAAAAGAATGCTGGATTGGTGCTGCTTGTGCCCCTTTTGCTTCACCTCCTGGAGGTTTGGCTTTCTCTTTTATTACACTGGGAAAAAAAAAAATTAAAGAAAACAAAAAGATTACTTCCTGCTTTCACTTTCACAGAGAATCTGAAATGTAAGATAAGTGTACATCTAGGCTTTGAAAATGAAATGGAAAATATATAATACATATTTCAATCACTCCTTTTAAGTTAAAAAATGGATCACCAGTTTGTCTTAATAAAGAACATCATCACTATCTTGACAGCTTGATACTGCAAAATGAAGGATTCCAACAATCTGCTTTCCTATTAATAGTGGGAAACATCAGTGGAGCATGTGTATGTAATGGCGCATGGGACGTTATCTACATAAAATCACCCAAAAAGCATCTGCAAACTTTTTAGGCCAGAGAGAAAAACCCTCAGCAATCATATGCTCCTGTTGTCGCAAACACCTATAGACTGCAACCAGTGTGGAAAACAACTCGTTATAACCTATACAGGAAGGTGACTTTGCCTCCACATAAATTTTCCTAGAGCTCCTTCTTCCCACCTTCAAATAACATCGCAACCGTAAAAAACGGTGTAAAACACCATCAAAAACAATCTCCCAGTCCTCTAACACATATCAAATGGAACTAGTCCATGCCTGAACAAATGTTAAACGTGCTAAAAATTCTCTACAGCCCGTTCTGCAACAAAACCATGAAAATTCCTGGATCCATACATTTTTCTCTAGACACAAAATTTATTCAGAGCACCATGTGCCCATAGAAACTACACGAATGAAAATTAATAACCATTATAAATCCAAACGAACATACAATCAGTATGGAAGCTAAACACTCAGTGTTTAGCTACTTCAGTAAGAAGTAGCGTATTCCACCTCTGACCCACAGACAGACAGACTGCATCCTAACCTAATACAATTCAGGTAAGGGGCTGTTTTCATCCCTGATTTGCCCATCCATGTGTGCCCACAGCCTTCCTCTCCCATTGGCATGGCTGCTTCTGCAGCCTCATGGTGAGTCTCTTCAGAATCTGATTCAGTGAAAAATTTTGAGCCTAAAAATTAAAATTTGGAATATTATGGGATATTAAAAAAATCACAGGCTTAGTAAAGAGACTCTATTTAATTAGTGAAGATAATAGGGTTAACAGCATAGTAAACTCCATCCTTCCCTTGAATACTCCCATGCTCTGCAAGTCACAAATTCTCTCTTTCCTGTAGGAAAGAATCCTCCTTTTTCCAGCCTAACAGCTTCTGTAGTCTATAAGCATCATATAGACTACATAGTTTATATGCTGGAACAACTAACAGTCCAACAATTATCATATCTGGTTCAACAACAACATGTCTCAATTTAGGTTCAACTTTGGCTATTTCTGCTTCAGTTTCAGACTTCAAGAAAGGTTTGTATGCCAGAAAGGTCATTGATTTTTTCCACCTGTATCTGAAGTTTAATACAATATATTGCTGCTCCTGGAAAACTTATTTCATTAGATTCTTGTAGGTGAAGTGAAAATGAATTAAATACTCCTACTCCACTATTGTAACAGCAATTCATCCTCACATTGTTATGTCAATTACCACTCCCGCTTGGAAAGTTCGAGAAATTGTCTGTATTATCACTGCTTGGTAAGCTTCGCTTAACAATTGAACAAGAATGTCCTTTTCCAAAACTTAAAGCAAAAAGGACATTTTCTTCTCTAGCCAATATTATGAGCTACAAGAAATTAATTTCTAGTACATTCCAGAATGGTGTTGAGTCTTAATAAACTGTACAGTCAGCTGCCAGGCACCACCAATTTATAGCACATTAGTATTTATTATTATTTCCCTCAAAATATTAACACATTTTCCCTGAAAAAAAAAATGTATAGACTTTACATTGCAGAAATGCATTATGTTTCCATGAGGCTAATACTGGGTCCTTTAAACAGACTATCTGTGCTAAAGAGGACAGTTCAGTATTTAATCTTCAGCTAACACTTACAGATCAATAAACTCTGCTGCCTCTCTCTAGCTAACATTTCACTTTAAAATACCTCTTCACTCATTTATCTACTGTATCTGCCACGGCCACGAAAGGTATTTTCTAACATGCAGGAAAATTAACATTCTCAAACTGGAGCAGCTGCATCATCAATAACACACAAACTATTCCAAAATGGTACTTTCTGAAGAGCTGAATGCCTCCCTCTGCGCATGAGTAGGGCCTGGGAGCTACCGCTGCCCCCACTGATGGGTCCCCAAACAAAAAATACACGGAAATTCCAGTTCTAGCTCATCCTGTTCAATTTACGTCCTTCATTTCCTGCCTTACTTGTGAGTTCCAACCTTGCAGTCATGTAATATTTTATTTGTTCCTCACAGCTGTACATCTGGGGCTCTGCTATCTCCTATAAAATGCCAACAGTTGCCATATTTGATCACCCAACTCCTGTCTTTCACCAGGCACATCAGGCCATCATCTGTTCAGCTAAATTGTTATCAGCGTGAGTCTACAGCATTGCGTAACATTTTACAAAGCTTACAAGAGTAGTATCAAGCACCTTCTTTTTCTGTAAAATAACCATTATATTGCATTAAACACAAATCCCTTTGCTAAAACAGACACATAATCAAAAATTTTCACGAGTCTGAAGCTCTTTCTTTTCATTCTGTCCCTGCCAGTCTAAACACCCCTTAGACTGAGCATTGGCAAGCTTCTGGCTCTCACTTCCACTGAGCTTGCAAGGTGCTCCCAAGCTTACCGTTTTAACTTTGGTTTCTGTGCTGCAGGCTGTGGTGCAGGATTTGAAAAGGCTGTACTTTTACTGACTGGCACTGAGTTTTTCTTGGAGTTAGTAACCTGAGCAGGGTGACTGGTAGATGATTTGGGGCTCCTCCTCTTGATTTTCCTTTCTTCCATTTCTCCCAATTTACTGCATCTAGACTAATTTCTTGTCCTCCAAAGGGAAGAAAAAAAAGTAAGAAACATCCATTTTTTACAACAAAAGCAAGGGAAAAAGGTCACAGTGGATGGAAATACAGCTTTATAGTTTCTTCAAAGATGCGCAGTTACTCATTTCTTCAAACAAGAGAATCCAGTTTTCAGGAGAAGCTGCCCAGGCCTGCCTGATCAGAAAAACAAGCAGGAATTAAACTCTTCTGCGTCAGCATCAGTCAACAGGTGCCTCAAAATGATCTCAAGCTTTGCGTCCCATAGATTATTGCTAGAAAACACTGGAACTACTCAAGTCTACGCCAATCAAAATTCTGAGAAACGATGGTGGCATGAGGATGCTGTGATTCATCCTTGCCAACCAACCTCCTCTAAAGGGAGAGGCCTTGTCAAAACTCAGTTGATGCTGAGCTATTATTGCTATTATATATGCTATATTGATGGGTGCTACCTAATAAGGTCCTCGCCTGGGTAAACGCCTCCTCTGAACTCCATCGTCCCAGGAGGCGGCAGAGGGTTCTGTAGGCACAGCGATGTAGACCCCAGGACGCCATCGCTGACCCACT
>NW_009223059.1:0-892 GCF_000690835.1 Fulmarus glacialis | reverse complement strand
GGCACAGACCAGAGCGGGAGGAGGACGAGAGCCGTCCCCACGCCGGGCCATCCAGGCGCTGGCTGTCCGGGGACCCGGGGGCCGCTTCCCCTTTACGGGGAATTTTTACAAGAAAAGCCCCGGCAGCCCGTTTTTTACTTTCTAACGCCAGATCCTGTCTATATTCTTAGGTGCTCCTAAGGCCTCCTAATTATTGCTTCCTGGTCGTTTTTACTTCTCCTTATTAACTTAATAGGTTCTCTGATGAGCAGAAGCAACTGCAAGCACCCAGGAGCCACCACCAAATGACCCTTCTCATATAAACCAGAACTCACGATTTTGTGCCCGTGAACTATGCATTTTTTGCTGCACAATAGATGGCAGTAGAGAAAAAAGGCTGAGACTAGACAATTTATAGTTTGGAATATGCAGCTGATTTTTTTTCCCCCTCAAATCACCGTACAGTATTTGTTGCTTTCCTCTCAACAGAGCTTTCCTAGAAAAGGCAGTCTGGTGCGGATGAGGCTAGATGAAATAAAAGATTCATGCATGAATAATTAACATATTGGAGGCCTCACTTGAACTTGTTGCCTTACCCAGATGAATGAGTTAACATGTTGGAGATTATTATAAAGAGGGACTATTCTGCTCCGGTAGATCAAATCAGCTGAAAATGATGAAGTATCGCCGCACATATAAATACATGCTCGGCACTTAAAAATAACCCTTCCAATAAGTATAGTCATATTGGAGTTCAGCTACGCTGACAGTCGCAGCGACAAGATAAAAAGATTTGGCATGAGTCATTCAGTTTGACTTTTGCACTGAAATGAGATGCAAGCCTGGGAACTCGCTTTATGTAGGGCAGCCGCCACGCAGGCGGGCAGCTCCCACCTCCCCGGTTTCGCGGCGC
>NW_009223058.1:663-1305 GCF_000690835.1 Fulmarus glacialis | reverse complement strand
CAGCAGCTCCTGAGCCGCTCGGTTCCTGATATCAATGATAGAAAGAAATAAATAAATGAAATAAACGACGACAAAATTATCCTCTCAATCAAAATATCAGAGTACATAGTTCAGGCCCAGTCAATCATCAACCAGTTTATTACCATCTTACTCCTTATTAAAAAAAACAACACACACACACGTACACATGCGCTCTGGCAGTAATTACCTGGACCGTGGCGGATCGCCAGCGCAGGCCTGTTTGGCCCATCGCTGCCATTTAGTTTTTTAAACGGGAGAGAATGGTTTACACCATTGGAGGAGCAGGTACGGTTGTATTAGCAGGTACAGGGCCAAAGTGTTGGGACCGGGTCCCAAAGAGGGAGGTAACATGGCCCAAGGGATTCCTGCCGAATTCTGAATTTGCCCACTTTGTGAAATTTAAATGAGACCCTGCCCCAGACTGGCCAAGGGCTGGAAAACCCACCAGCACATTGAGCCCCTGAGACCCCGGCTGCAATCACGCCCCAGCCTGATGGAGCCTTGTCCGCCACCACACCCAGCTGAGCCCAGGCACCAGCCTAGCCCACCACCAGGCCAGGCCCTGCTCCCCGTCCTGATACCTGATCAAAAACCAGTGGACGTGCCACAGAAAGCTACAAC
>NW_009223058.1:0-377 GCF_000690835.1 Fulmarus glacialis | reverse complement strand
CCCAGCCCCAATACTGGGGCCTGTAATCTAAAACCAAAACATTGCCCCAGTCTGGCCACCGTTCCTCCTCCCTGCGAGATGCGAAGGGGTGGGGGAGGTCTCATATACCTCACATGGAAGGACAAAAACAAACCCATCCCAGATATGCCCAGGTTGGGAAAAAAAAAATACTCATTAAATGTAATAAGCAGCCTCTTCATCTGACACTGCCTTGTCCCAAATAAATTAAATTCCTTTTCATTTAGGCAGCACAGGAACCTGACAAGCAACCTTTACCAACGAGACGCCAGAGCTCAGAAGGGGAAAGAAATGAAAGAGAAAACAACCCACACAACTTACAACAAATATAAACGCAGAATCATTTCAAAACCCCCATA
>NW_009223057.1:0-7088 GCF_000690835.1 Fulmarus glacialis | reverse complement strand
ATATATATATGCATGTGTGTGTGTGTGTTTGTATATTACAGCACACACAAGCTCCGATATATAAATAAGTATCATCCATCCCTACACAGCACCTTTCATCCAGCGATCTCAAAGCTACTTGTTATGTTATTAAGGATTAATTCAGGGATTTTCTCCTAACTACTCCTACCACATTCACTGAACTCCATCGCTCATTTTATCAGGTATACGAACACAAAGAGGTCTAGAACGGCCTGTGTGAAACGTGACGGCATTTATGTCAGTAACGTAATCTGAACAACAACTTTCACATAAAATTAAATGCCTATCCTGTTGATATTCTTTGGCTGGTTTATCCCAAACAGCCCTTTTTCTTGACTGTCATTATTAATCAAGAGCCAATTCAGGTAATTGCACTAACAATAGCCAGTAGTTTAATCAATTACCTAATTGCTTAGAAAAACAACAATAAATGCTAGAGGTTTCAAGTTTGGGTGGTTTCGTTTTTTTAAAAATATAATTATCCTGTTAGTAATAATGCAATTAAATTAACCAGTGATTGAATTAAGAGAACGGCACGGTTCTGGCTAATTCCACACGGTGCAACAAGTAGCAGAATTTTTGGCTGACCTTCCCTACTAGCAGATATTGAAGGTCTGAAGGAAGATGCTGACTCACTCCTGCAGACGCATTTTGGCACAAATAACTTACAACTTGAGTGGAAAGGAGACCGAAGGGTTCAGACAGGTCTTTAATAGACAAAACTGGGCATTAAGATTCATATCTGCAAAAAAGTAGTACCAAAAAGTTGGAAAAGAAAGCAGAAGACAAAAATTTCAAATTTTACCATGGTTCTAAAGGTTAGCCCTAATCTCAAATCTCAGGGAAAAAAGCAAGGTTGAGCCAAATTCAGTGGCTCGGTGGTGCAGTTTCTATAAATGGTACTGTTATTGCTGTTCTTCACAGAAATGAAAAAAATACGCTGCTCAGCCCAGCCAATCGTGTAGCAATAACAATCAGACAATATTAGGAGCTGCAGGATTTGCTGATGCTTTCAACTTCTGTACTTCAAAATACATCCTAGGATCTGCCTCTCCGGTATGCATTCCTATCAAAGACTGGATCTCCGTGAATTCTCATCACCAAAATACACAGAAAAGCACGTTTCCCTGGAAACTTGGATGTGCTGAGTGAGAAGTCGGTGCAAGAGCACACAGGCCACATCCCAGAGAGGTCCCAAGGCCAGGCAATGAGGAGGGCCCGAGGCAGGAGCAAGCGTTGAAATTCAGCTGGTACGAAAGCCAATAGTAAAACAAGACCTGCAGGTAAGGTCAGGAGCTGGAAAGCATGATGCGGTCCAAAGTCAAAACAAAACTGCCAGGAAACAAACACACGAGTAAGTTTTCTAACACTGATGACAGACAAGACCAAAATAACTTTGCTCACTAGTCCTCCATAGGATGCTCTCCCTCATTAATCCTGCATGATCTTATTTTCTTCCTTAAATCCCCCTCTCAATATCCATTACAGCTGTGACATTGACAGCCACAGTGCCTCGAGATTTTAACGATTTCCCTGTGGTCTTCTCTCAGCAGAAATGTCTCGCTGCACAAGGAATGGCAGATGTCCAGCTCAGCACACAGCCACAACATTTTTTCAAATTAGCTGCAGAAGAATCATGATGAGTACGTTAGGGTATGTGGCATCTACACTAAGGCTGTTAGCAAGACCAGTTTGGGAGATGTAGGTAAAGAAAATACTTATTCTCTCAAAGCGTTTAGCTGGAAGCTTTGTTGGTTTTTTTTAGCAGAAATAAATGTGAAACTTCGGACATAAGCCTTGCCAAACAGCTGGTATGCAAGGGAACACTCTCTGCTTGTCTCTGCTTGCTCTCCGTACTGTTTGCCCACGGATTATCCTTTGCAATTGTTGATTTTTCTCCCCGTATCTCAAACACATTGGACATTTTCAGACAAGCTAAATGCCACTGCAAGCACCTCAATGGGAAGTTCTGCAGCATCCAAAGGGGACACACACACAGGTTATGAGACCTATCACCCAATATATCGACTGCAATTCTGTCACTACCCCAATGCTTGCGTACACCCTGACAAGCGGCATGCTCGTGAGCAGGAAGCAATGCCAACATGAGAGATGCTAAACCATTTACAGAAACTGTGAAGACAGCATTTTCCTCCCCAAAATAGCAGGCATGTCTCACCCAGCCCATGCTGGGTGATGACACAAGCTGAAACGGTAACAGGTACAAATATAACCCAGTATCACTCCAGTACCTCAGTGGCACAACACAGTGTGTCATATGTAAAGTCAATTAAGATATAAGATACAATGTGAATCAAGAACTCACAAAACTCCCATTACTTTAAAAGAAAGGCACGTCCAAATTCAACACTGATGTTACCTAACACGTACCCAAATTCTGGTGCACACCCTGGCACACAACAGACCTACTCCAGCGGAAGATAAGTTCATTCTGACTTGTGTTTGCTGGAGCTTTATCTGAGACAGCACCCATGGGTGCTGCCCTTGAGCCCCCTATGACGTGCCCATGTTTTTCACAGGTAGAAGCACGCTCGGAGTTAGGAAGCGGCACTACGTGCGGCTGTGCTTATCTCTTAGCGAGGCTTATCAGTGCAGGAACAACCTGGTGCTAACCACAAGTAGAAAGCATCGGATTTAAAGTTGGACCGCGGTCAGCAGACACGCAGGGCAGAACAAGTATTCTCCTACGTGTCTGTGCAACCATAACTTCCAGCTGTCTGCCACATCAGCTAAGTGCAAGTAAATCCACCACCTCTTCAAGACAAAACAGGTTCGTTTCAGTACGCCATTGATATTTACCTTCCTTTTCTCAACATCCTCTGGAGACCTGCTGGTATCAGAGACCTATGGCCTTCCTCTTTGGCTCTCGCCTTTTACATCCAATCCCAAAATCTCATTAATGGTGAAGCTTCTCCTGTGCAGCTCCTAATGCCTGGAAAGCGTCTTTGTGTCATTGTCTGAACAGTTCTTCATCTTTTTGGAAATCTCACTTGAAAACTCCTTTTGGCCACTGCAATACTCTCTAACTCCTCTCTCCTGTTCCTGCAGTATGTTATTTTCTCTGAAGCTGTATTATTACATCAGCAGCTTTCCCCATTCACCGCATTCAGCTCTGGAGGATGAGAAAGCATTGCTGAGGGGCAAAGAGCCTCGTTCACTATCCAACAGCAACGTCCTCATTAGCCTTGCTGTCCTCAGCAGAAGACGCCCCACGCTCAGCCATCAGAGCACCCATGCCATGTCACCTTGTAGGTGCACCTATGGCCCCTGGCGCCTAGGGAATGGGAGTGAACAGTGCTTTAAGAGAAAACCTCCAATAACAGCAAAGTCACTGTGATTTTGTATTTGTGTAAGAATTTTTGACACAAGATGAACTCAGTGCTTCAGAGGAAAGCTCAGCTCTGAAGTTCAGAGAAAAGCACCACCAAAAAAAAAAAAAAAAAAAAGATCAACAGTAACCATGTTTTCTTGGCATACCTGCTATTAAGGAATTACAATTTCTTTCAATGCTGGCACTACACAAGATACACAGGCAAAAACTCTGGGGACTTTGTCTGCAGCAACCCCTCCAAGTCTAATTAAGAACCTTCTGCTGAGAAAGCACCTGAGCCCGTGGCTGCCAAACATCCATTTTTGTCCCTTCTCTGGGATGAGAAGAAAGGGGGAATATTAAAGCTGGGCAAGGGGAGAAGTCCACCTCCCTGGCTCAGGGAGCCATAAAGCCACTGCAGTATCTCAAATGAGAATCCACTTTACAATAATGGTGCATAAAACAGCTAATGTGATTTACTCCCCAGTGTAAAAGAGGCTTGCATATAGACTGGGGTTCCCTACAGCAATAATAGCAGGGGCTATTAGCTTAATCCTTTAAGTACTGAGCTCACTGACCACTCTTTTTCACCGCCAACCATGTGCAAGGACAGCAAGAATTGTTACGAAAGGGGTTTTTACGACGACGGGTCTTCCTCCAGCTTTTAATATGAAAATGATTTATTATGCTCAGAAGGAACATCACATGTGTCTGCAAAAAGCTATATCCCACACTTAAGTTAATTACCCCAGCTTGCCTAGAAGGCAGAGTCGGTGCATTTCCTGAGATCCTTTGGCAAGAACACGCTTTCATTGCAGCAAGAAGGTTTCTAACCTCATTGAGGACTGAGTCACGACTGCCGTCTCCTCCTCTGCATTCTCATCCATCAAAAGCACATATTGTTTCAAGGAACCCTGGCTCTGGTGCATTTTGGCTGAATGTGAATAATCAGGTAATATATAACCACAATATTTATGTTTTACTGGTGAGTTAGAAATGGAAATCATACATAGGGCTGGGGCAGCTAAGATTATTTATTTCCACAAAAGGAAAAATGGCTTCAATTTATTTAGTCATGTAACAAATGGAAGAGCTCAGCCAAACACAAACTCACTCTTTACTCAAATTGTGCGTAATGAATCGATCTATCTACATCCTTATGGCACATCCATCATCAAAGCAACAATGAACTGGCAGAGTTCTCTTAGATCTTCGAGGCCAGTCCTCCGCTACTGTGTCCAACGTGTCACACAGTCCTTTTCCTAAAGGGACAGTGCCAAAGCCCTAAAGGTGAGAGCATGACAGTCTGTGGTGCCTCTCCTCTCACAAAGTATCAGATAAGTAGCTGAAAGTCTAACTGTTTCCACCACAAAATACAGGAGATAACCAAGCACTCCAAGTGAGCCCCAAGAGGAGAGGTCTAATCCTCTGAGACCTACTCAGAGATGCAGTTCCCTCTCTAAGGACATCTCTGTTTAGTCTAATTCTTGTATAACCGAGCGTTTCTCACAGTATCTGCCCTTCACCTCTTGGGCAAAGAGACAAGTTCATTACACTTCCATCTAGGCACATGCTCTTCCTGGTCACCTCTCTTCCCATTTGCTCCACATCTACATATCCAAACTCCAGCAACTAATTTCTTCCTCCCATGCTCAGCTTCCTGAACGTGTGACCACATTCTTCACAACGCCTCCTTCCAAATGTTTCATACTCTCAGGTCCCCATGACGGTGAGCTTCCTCTTGCCATCTTTTTTGTCTCCAATCCCTTCCCCTGCTCAGGCAACTCTTCCCAAAGCTACAGTCAATTAGAGGAGGAGGTTGTTCCTCTTCCTACAAGCAGATGGTGCTGCTTCTTCCCTCCCTCTCCCACCCCTCTGCATCTCTCCTCTGAATTAAATCACCCATCTACTTCAAGCTCTTAAAATTCAACAAAGTACCTTGTTTCTGCGCAAAAAAAAAAAAAACCTCCAACTTGTCTCTTTCAGAATAGCTGCTTCTCTGAAGTACTACAGCCCATAGAGAACAGATTAAGCTATCTGTACATTAAAACAGGTGGGGACTTATGTATAACACCAGTTAAGGGCTACAACACAACTTCTATTTCTGTGTGTTTTACTAGAAATAAAAGTGACAAATAGACCTGATTTCATGTTTAAGTCAAAACAAAATCACAATGCTACAACAGCCTCCGTAATTAGCTACACTTACAAGTCAATTAAAATTCAGTTTACACAGCTGACAGCAGCTGCAGGTGGTCAGAAACACACTGGAAGGAGCTGCCGACTGCAGAGCAAACTACCATAAGAGAGCTCAGCCAGGGATTTTCTTTGCAGGTTAGTAGTAAGGGTGCCAAAGGAGAGCAAGCGACAAGACATACCCATTTCTCTCTAAAAACAAATTGTCAATTATTCCATCAGATAATAATAATCACAACTACATCAATATCTCATCCTATAACCAAGGTAATAAAGCTGTCTTCATTTCAAACACCTAACCTAAGCGTGCATACAGCAGAGTGCCAAAAAGCATCATCACAGTAGGAGATAAGTTCTCCATTTATGGACTGACTTGAGAATACACCCTCTTACTTCTTTTTTTTCCTAGAAATGAAGGCATTAGAAGGCTTGAGACTCCCAATTACTTTATTTCCACAAAAGACCCAAAGAACCCCCTTGTAAAATCAGTTGATGATTCATTAGCATATCATCTAACTTAACAAATAGAAAGAAAAAAAAGAAAATTCAATCACTGAAAAAAATAACAGAAGAAAGCTAAAGTTCAGAATAGTCTCTATTCCCACTGAAACTCTGAAAGAGAAACACTGATGTGCATAGATACCCAGCTTCCTGCTTGTTCATTCTTTAAAGGCCTGTAAGAACCACAAATATATCAGTAATACACTAGACAGATACCAAAAAGCACATCACAAATACCGACTGTTCATTTCACTCTCTGGACTATGAAGCTCAGTAGCCTAAACCAGGTTTTTAACTCTGATCTACAGACCGCTGCAAGACCCTTTCTGAGGATCTGCAATGAGCAGTTGAGAGTAAGAGGTGACCGTGCATAGCTTCCAATGTCTCATACAGGGAACCTAACCCTATAAAGGGAAAGTTGTCCCTTTAGGATGAATAGTCCTGAAAGACAGAGCACCAGGACCTCACTTTTCCATTGCAATATCACAAGCTCCCACAAACAGTAGCTGTGGAACAGGAGGGGGCATGCAGCAACTCAACACCAAAACCTAGGTAGCAAGAGGTCCACAAGATCAAACAGCCACATGTTATAACCATGTCTCAGACCACAAGAACAGGCGTATTTGGCAGAGGCAACCACCACCGGCACAACAACCAACATTAGCAGAACTGTGGCAAACACCGCAGCTTCCACTTGCAGAAGCTGCTTCTGCTCACACACGGGCCTTGCCCTTGCCTTCAGGCCCTCAATGGATGGAACCACCTCATGTGATGGGCGTCAGCAGAAGGCCCGAACCCCCCGGCCTGGTCCTGCCCTGCCCTTGGACGAGCCTATCCACACAAGCCCCATCCTGGCACCTCAAGGTGGCCGGGGAAAGGCCTGCCTCCCCTCCACACCAAGCCCCAGGGCCGCCCAGACCGCAGCCTTTCCCTGCTGGGGCCGATACTGGTGCCCAAAGCGCCCCCAGGCACCACCCTTGGGCGAGACGTGACCCCACGGGGGCTGCACCCCCACGCCCCCTCCCTTCAGCTCCTCTCA
>NW_009223056.1:0-37243 GCF_000690835.1 Fulmarus glacialis | reverse complement strand
TGCCTGCTGGGTTAAACCACAATATCCTGTTTTCAAGTGAAATGAGACCTGTGTAGTTGAGCTACTTTTCTTTGCTTCTCTTTCTAGCACCTTCCCTCAAATAACTGCTGAGCCAGTTCACCAATTTCAATCAAGTTTGACGGAAAGAGAGTACTGTAAGAGACATGAAGTTTAGGGAGAAAACAGGTGCTTGAGTATGTCTGAGGGACCCAAATTAGTGCTTTTACTGGGGAAAACTGATCCAAAAGCCAGGTGCCAGCTCACCAATCAGCCCCTAGACCCTGCACCAGCCTCAGCAGAGGCTGTTACCTTCCCCAGCGGAAAGGTCAGGGAGGGATCTTTTAGGAACTGGCACCTCAAGGACACGGAAGGGACCAGGGGACAATAGCACAGCACAGTGTCAGGGGATTTACAGTGAGATATTGCTCAGGAGCAACTTGATAGCTTGCGCTTGGGTCTTTGCAGTGTGATGGCAGCTGTGTAATATACTTTACAAGAGGACCAAAGAACATACCTACTGTGGGGTGGCTAAGTTAGCCAGAACTGACAATCAAATGTTAAATAATTAAATTGTTTTAGCTATTAATTGTAAGTGAATGTTGTTTTTAATTGCACTTTAATAATGCCATGCCCTTTATAACCAAAATTAATGTTTTCTGTCTCTCAGTTTTTGAAGTACATGTCAGTTTAATTAAACTATTAATGGTAGACAGATTTTTAAGTACTTTATATTCTTCATTAAATTGTATCTGTTCAACAAGCATAAACAGGAAAATAGACTCAGTTAGAAGCAGATTCACGTTCTGCCTGATAAATCATTCATCATCAGATAAGATGATGAGGCATGCTTGTTTTTCTGTAGGCTCACAACGATAAATAAATCCACTTTTATATTATAATATTTATTGAGTTCATGGAAAAATAAACAAGACTTCATTTTTAATATTAACAATAGGCCTGAAAGCTGTTGCTTGTGTTTATGACTGGTCAGTGAATGGAAAGCAATATCTTGATGGTCTGAGGGTCAATGTTAGTTCATTTTGTCTGAGGTGCTTGTTAGTAGAATATTTCTCTCGTCTAAGATATAGTTCTTTCAGGGGCCATTCAACTGCAGTAGTGATGAATATTTCTACTCTTCCTGCAGTGTTACCTAATTGCGTCTGGAAAGAATTAAAATATCTTTGATTTGGCAGAAGTGATATATTTATAAAGCAAATGTTGAGTAAGTCTCAATCCTTGTAGGATCCAATGCAGGAAGGGTGATGAAAACAATTTTTTGAAGATTGTACAAGACAGAATTATGGCAAGGTAATTTCTTCTCTGGTGTTAAAGTCTGCAAATCCTAATGGGCTGTTAATGGGCTAAGAGGCAGAAATTAGGAAACAGTGCAGCAACTGCTCATGATACATTCCTGTGCATATTATACAGGCAGACAAAGATGTAACTGGTTATAATAGAGACAACAACGTCCTTCCTTTGTGTGGCAGATCAATCAATAGCCAGGCATGTGATCTTGTTCACTATTATGTTAGCAATGAAACCTTCTTGTGATGTGACAACTGTGGAATAACATTTGGTCACAAAGCTGGTGTTAACAAGCACAACTGGCACTCTGGTAATTAGACTGATTTCTGGTCTACTTTCACAGATTGTCGATAAATGCAGTAAACAACAGGCTGCTTTCTTTCGGAACAAGTTATATGAAGTCATCATCCATTTGGCGGTACGTACCATACTCTCCTTTGTTTTTTATCAGACTGTGGCAAGGTGGGGATGTGCATATATTTCTTTATAAAATCATGTTTCACAACAGAAACTTTGCATGCATTGTTCAATTAACCTCAGCCTTTTTTCTCTTGGGAAGAACGCTAATTTCTCAGTTACAAGAAGGCAGTTAGATGGAGATGTTCTACCTCAAATTTCCAATATTCTCCCCTCTGATAAAGCTGTGTCTGCTATGGACAGCCATTAATATTGTTTAAGGATAAACTGAAATCTTAGAAGCTGTAGATTATCCTTGCTTTTAAAGGCCAAGAATATAGATCATATACATGTACTATAATTAAACAAAATAACTAAATTCAGCCATGGATGTGCTAGCCAGCTTTTCCATCACCAGTTTAGGACTGTTACGTCAAATTTCATTTGCTGTATTTTGCTCTTCCCATAGACCCACAGTAGTGGAAAGCTGAACTGGAGTTAGGTCTTTTCACGTGCATGGCAGAGTAAGGAGCTAGAGCACCTTCCCTAGGTCTGTACCTCCTCTGAGCCCATAGCCTGGTGCCACACATAGGAAAATGTGTGAGTGCTGTAGTTCTGCCTCCTCCCCTTCCAAGGCAGATGAATCGAGTCAACTGAGACATGTCTGGGGGAGCTGCTCAGTTTATTTTGCATTGGCTACATGGCAAAGCTTAAGCTGGAGGCACTGTAACGTGGACGCCATAAACCAGCACGAGTTTCTACACTTGCTGTCCTTCCACAAGGTGCATTCAGAAAGTGGGAACAGCGGGTAGGGGACGGTGAGTGGTGGCAGTGTCGTGGTGTGTCTGGGCACTGGTGCTACCTGGTGCTTTGCTCAGATCTGTCTGAAGATGAAGTTCAGCTCCATGCTGATCTCAAGGATCTTTACTGGTACAATTTGACTGAGAAGGGTTTCTTTCTCATGCTGAGCCATGTTTTGACTGCTTGCTATAACTAAGTTCACTTTATAAGATCAAGAGAGCAGTGAGCATCTCTTCATGGCTGATATCAATAGTTGCCAGATCCTAATTCCCTGTGCGATCAATGAAAAGCAGTAGGGAGGAGTGTTTTACAGTAGGTACCTAATTTTATGCAGGATTAAGGCAGGAAGATGCCTCATTAGCAGTCACTGAATACAAAAACTAAATCCACACTCATAAACCAGGGAGAGGTTCTGGACAAGTTCACTCAGCCGTAGGTGTCAAGAAGTTAGAGAGTATAAACAGCAGTGAATGCAGAATACTAATCTGAACGGTTGGAAACGACGGTCAGAGGTGTCTGTTGCTGTTCGCTTCAGAGCACTCTCTGTTCTGACAAACCACTGAGAAAGACCAACGAGGCTTTGTAAGGCCTGTGGGCTTGTACTGCTGAAAAGCCTACAGGCTTCTAGGAAAGGAGGACTATGAAAAGTAAGATAGGAATACATGGGGTTTTGTCTGATAGGGCAGAACAATGTGTAGGAAAGGATTAGCAAGAGGTCGGTGGGTGTACTAAAATGCCATGCGCTCAGGGAACGGGCAGGGTAAAAACCTGTTCTCTGACTTGTGGCTGGCTGAAGATGGTGGTACGATTTTGAGTGAGACCTGCGGTCGCACAGTCCCAGCTTGGTTGGGAAGGGACTGCAGGAGGGCTTTTTTCTGAAAGCAGGGTAAGCTGTGAGGCCAGACAAGGCTGCTCAGAGTTTTGTCTGGTCTGCTGTTGTGAATCTCCAAGGATGGAGATGACACAGCCTCCCTGGGACCCTGCTCCGCTGCTGTTCCCCTGCCCAGAAATCACACTTAAAGTATAAATGTGTCTTTTCACCAGTTTCTTCAGTTCCAACATGATTTTGTTTGGAGCCTTCTCAGGGCTCCACATAGATTTCTATGGCTAAACCTATTGATAAAAGACTCAAATCTGCTGCTGATGCAGCACTGAGACTGCATTCACTTGTCAATGGGAGTCCATAAGCAATGAATCTTTTTTCCTGCAGGAGTCAGAAAATAAAGTCTTTGTTTCTAGAAGAGACCAGATTCAAGCACCACTAGCTGCAGGAGATAACAAGAATGATCATGTTGTTTAAAGAGATGGTTGGTCAGAGCATGTGTGAAAGCATCACGTTTGGAGAAACAACTGTGCACTTAGAAGGTAGCTGAAGAAACAAGACAAGGAGATGTTTTGCCATATGTATCATTTAGGCTCTGCTGTTTCGAGGAGGTTTTTGTCAAAGGATGGCTGTGTAGAGTGTTTCCAGCTACGTGGCTGGAAAATCTTAGCCATGGCTGCATGTATTTAGACCTTCCCAGCGCGCTGTCTGTAGAAAAGGTTTTTGTCAGGAAGGAACACAGTGTTCTTCCTTCTTAAGAGTATATTTCACATTCTAAATGGATTTCTTTAGTAAGATTGAATAAATTCTAGTTCACTAGCTTTGATTTTTAAAGAAATGGAAGGAACAGAGTACAGCTAGTGACAGAGAAGTTGTCTTGGCATTCTATGTTTATTTGCCATCAGTTACTTCCATATTAAATTGTTCCATTTACAAGCTAGTATAATTTTTTTTCCTAAGTGCCTGCTGCTCTGTCTAGTTGTGGAAAATGAAGCTCAGTTGTTTATGACCTGCACTGTACTTCATCATTAACCTTCAGCAAGTGTACAAGTTCTGGAATGAGAATAAAGCTTCACTGGTGGTGACACCGCAAGAGGCAAAGTATAACGCATATTACTGTGGCACACCTGTGCTGGCTTTCCCTTGCTTATTGTGATAAAAAGTTCACTTTGTTATCAGGCAAAATAGGTATAGCTTAAGGGGCCAATCTTCTCTGATTACCTACTTCCCATTAACATTAATGAGTAAAATGGACATATATTGGCAAGAGAGCAGACACTTGAGGAAGCAGGTAAGTGCAGGAACAAGGTGACATTTTTATAGTCGCTTTTCTGACCGTAACAACTCTTGAACAGCCATATAATTGAACTTTTAGACTCTCTAAATATAAAGATTGCATAATGTGTTTGTATTGTTTGATAGCTGGCAAAAATCTAGCAAGGAGGGCCAGGTCTACGGTTGACCTCTGAGAGAACAAGGTGCCAACTGTTCCCCAGCCCCTGCTTGTTAGGCCTGTCCTCAGTAAAACACTTCTTGACACCCTTCCCACACTCTTAACGGTTATCTTCCAGTTTTCATCTTCCCTGTGGCAATGATTAGTTAAAAATTCATTAACGAGGAAGCTTTGTCACTATCTACAGACGTCAGATTTTTTTTGCCCCTTTTCAGTCTGGCTTTGAAGGCTGTAAGCGCATGAAAGAAGGTGGGGGGAGAAGGATGGCAATCACTGGTTTTCTTCTGGCAATGGACAGAGGTGTTGTGACTCTTTGGATCTCCAGCAGCCTTCCGTGTCGCGGCCCATCCAGTTTGGACCTACCTGCTGTCAGGGTAGGTGGACAGTAATAGCTGGAGGGAAGGGATCAGCTCTCGCTGAAATGACAAAGGTGGCAAACGTTTCCCCAGTGTTTAGTTTAGGTAAAGACTCTTAATCCTCTGGATGTCTTCCTTCAGACGTACGATATAGCTGTCTTTCCGATTTCTCACCAAGAGTTAGATCCTGAATTTCTAACTTGACTGAATAAGGCAACTAGCCAGAAGAAATAAGAGATCAGCTGAGGAGGTTTCTAAACTAGGTTTACTGGGGAGCCTCAGGCTCCTTCTGGCTTTTCAGGCTGCAGCAGTAGCCAAGAACATTTATTCCCATTTCCACTTGGCAAAGAAGATTTTTTTTTTTTCTTTTTTTTTCTTTTTTTCTTTCAGATTTGGGCTTCATTGCAGTGACTTCTTTTCCATCTTTCCCAAGTTCAATTACTGAAAAGCTACTTTTTGGATGCCTTTAACTAATACTCTGAGTGTCCATTTAAAAAGGCTGGACACAGATACGATGTATAACAGCTTTTTGGTTCAGTGGCAAAACTGAACCCAACCCAGCTGAACCTGAATCAGAGAGTTTAATAGTTTTTTATGAAAACAAAAAAGAGGTATTTTTATTGTACATCCAAAGCAAAAAGCTTAAATATTTGATGATTTTTTTTCTTTTTTTAATAAGTTTTTTTTTTCAATCATAACACATTTTCATTTCATAGTGGTAAAGTTATTTTTAGGAAAAAAAACCCACCACTTTGGAGTCTCACTTTTAAAATGCTAAAAACAACATTAAACATTAAAAAAAAACACATTAAAAAAAAAGAATTCCCTCCTGCTTTTTCAGCTAAAGCTATGTCCTGTACCGAGTCCAATAACAGAAATTGTCTCCACTCCCCTGTAAGTCAGTTTGCCAGCGCAGGCAGCCCTGCGGGTGGGGGGGCTGCGTAGCCCTGCCTGGAGATGGTGATCAGTGCCAGACACTGCCGCAAGCGCCGTCGGCAGTCTGCTCTGTCCTACACGTGTTACTGCTGTGCTCCACAGACTCGCTAAATTGATTTCAATCATTTTCTAGGCTCACCTCAATGTACTGCATTTGTATCTATGAAGCTTCTGTGATTACGGTCTAGGCAGGGCATGATTAAAGAAGAGGTACTTATGCCCACAGCTCCTCCAGTGATTTTATCAGACTCTAACCTCTTAATTTAAAAATGTATCTGTAAAGAAAACCTTAGTTAAGCATACCTAACGTGGTGGTGTCTGCATAAACACGTAGCCAGCCTTAATCAGAGTACCAGAGAGGGCTGATGGCCCCGTGTGCGTTCGCAGCGTGTTGAACCTCAGGCTGTGCTGATGGGAGGACTGCAACCTGAGCAGGCAGGGACGACCACCACCACCACCCCTGCCCTCCAGGGAGGACCGCCACTGCTCTGCAGTGCCTCGCACGGGGCCACACACTGCCGCTCTCCGAAAACACAGGAGGTGATGCTGCTGGCCCTCCTCCACAACCCCTGTGTGACCGTGACTCTTGCCTAGAGATGTTGCAGCCTACCTTCCTGCTGCCCAGCTGAGTTTCATGAACTTCTGGATAGATTCAAAGCCTGGTTACTTTTTCAGTGTTTCTGCTGGGGAGGTGGCTTTCTGACACATTTGAGATCCTTTGTCATTTGGAAACATTGAGCCAATTTAGTTAATGTTTTAATTTTTGTTGGATTTATATTTGTTGTCATGTGTCAAGAGGTCAGTTTAGATAGCTTGGTAAGTTGGAAAAGCTAGCAACAAATCCAATCAAGTGAATATCCTTTCTTTTCAATGGCTTTTCCTCTCCTTGTTTCAAGCCCAGAAGGAGGCCTTAAAGTTGATGAGAAGATAAATTCAATTATACTTAAAGCTGACTTTGGCTCTTAGCTCTCATACTACCTTTCCCCATCTTTGCCATCCATCCTATTGCAATCTTTTAAATTTGCCCCAATAGTAGTTTGCCTATTAGCTTTGCTAATGAATTTACTAGTGCAAAAGACCACTTGCAGGGCTGTCCTAAACATAATGAATGTAATTATTTAGCACAAAACCAGGGCAGCATCTTTTTCTCTCTTGACAAGAATAATTCTTTATTCTCTCATTAGCTATGTGCCTTGGTCTCAGTAAACTAGTTATTGACCTGCTCATTTAAGGAGCTTCACTCTAAATGCTTCTTCCCTTATTTAACTCAGACAAGTTCCCATAATTTCCCTTCACCATGCAGTGCTAGCCAGTAAAATGTAACCATTGTTCATTTGTTGTGAAGAGAGCTGGAAGACAGGAAGCTATTCTTAGATGGATGCTCAGCCTCCTGAGCCCTGCTTGCTTGTCCCTGGTTATAATGGATACAAAACTGTATGGGGCTTAGCAGACATCATGTAAACTCTATAGGAAATCTGAGCCAATGAATCATGGAGACAGACCCCCACTGAGCATTGTGTGTCTGAACAGACTGCAAATAGATAGAAAAGCAGCTTAAGCAAGTGGCTTTCATATGACAAGAATGCATAAATTAGAAATGAATTGAGAGTATCTGTTGTTTTAAGGCAGTTGGATTTTTACTTTCTGTACCATTTCCCTGTTGTAAGAAACCATTAATTACTCAGACTATGCTGAAGACTGATGCAGGGTTTTTGCATGTGCATAGTTTTTGTCGCTCTTTAAGCGTTCTCTGCTGGATTGCACTGGCTCAGCCTGGCGGTGCCGTCCCATGCTGCCTCCCCAGCAGCTGTACAGCTACCCCGTCCCGTCCGGCAGTGTCTGCGGGGGCATCCTTGGAGACTCCGACCTGGAGCATGACACAGAAACCTGGGGAAAGCAGGACTCCAACGGTGTCAGGGCTTTACAGGCTCACCTCCCAGCCAGGGCATGCAGGTCCCCGGCCCCAGCCAAGACCACAGCACCGGTTGAAGTGGGATTATCCTGCAGTGGAAGCGGCAGCCTCACATCTTACCCTTGCAGTACTCGGTGCTGGGCAGCAGTAGGTTGCCTGCTGCTCTCCTCGGGCCATTCGGTGCACAGGACTCCTGCCCGTTCCCACCCTGACCATCAATGAGCGGAAGGGAGCATGGCATTTCCAGGCAGCCTTCTCCTCGAGTCAGCCATTGCCTGACCAAAGGGGACATCCCAGGGTGCCAAGGAGCAAAGTCTGCTCGGTCTGGATCCAAGCTGTCCTGAGTCAAAGGGTGGGCTGTGGGTAGAGAGGCTCAGCTCCAAGTTGATGGCCATGTAATGGAGACAAGGATGAGGAGAGGGTAAAATCCCAAGACCTAGCCTTTTCCCAGCCTCAGGGTAACAGCCTCATCCCAGAAGGGATTTTTCGCTTAGGGATTCAGCAGGCTCCACTGAGAGGGATACTCCCTTACTGCATTCGTGGTCTGCAGGTGTGGAGCAGGCAGCACTGACAAACCGCATCTCCTGCTGACCACACGTTACCACCCTCCGCTCAGTGACAGCAAGACAAGCACCCCAGAAGCAGCTACCATCTCCCCAGCTTTGTCTGCAGCAGCATCACCAATCAAAGGCCAGGAGTCGTTAAGTTTTTGTCCTCTCCCCCTGCCTTTCCAGCCGAGGCCCAGTGCATCGCTTGTGCCGTGCCTCTGGAGCGCTCTGTCTCCCGCTGCAGCCCTGTGCGACCCCCACGGGGTGGTGCGCCCCCCACGGGGTGCAGCTGGCTGGGGGTGCAGAGGGCCCTCTGCCAGCAGCAGCTCCAGCATGGCACAGGTGAGTGGAGGTTGGCGATGGAGCGGGCAGAGAAAGGGCAGTTTGAGGAAGGGCTGGCAGTTCTGGTGCAAGCTCAGCTGCCGGCTGTGAAAGGGGTTTGGGACATTTCCCTTTGAGGCAATACCATGAGGACTATAACTGCCCTCACGCCTCCTGCACACAGTGAGCTGGATGTACAGGCAGGGTAATGGTGCTCTCAGGTCTCGCACAGTGTGGTCAGGTGCTCGCGTTTGCAGGAGAAGGGCTGAAGCTGGCACCCGCTGTGGCCTCAGCAGCAGCAGCAATCATCTCTGCTCTGGGGCAGCTGCGTGGTGGTGGTGGGTCCAGGAACGAAGCGCGGCTGGGTTCAGGGGCTGGCAGATGGGGCTCTGTGCAGCGGCTGACTGCAGTTACGTTGCTTGCTTTTTCATTGTTTTCTGGCTTTTTTCAGTGCCGTTTTTGTTAACTTTGCCATTTTCTAAGATGAAATATCATGTCTATAATTGTTCACAGATTGTGATAATAGACTGTGGGCAGATGGCCCGTAGTCTGTGGTCCAGCAATCGTATGAAAGAGACAGATAGCAGCCCTCGGTTGTGTTTATAAATACCGGTGCTGCAGAGTTGCTGTTTCTTGTGGCCCAGTATGGGCCACATCACATCCTGCTGTTATGATCTAGGTTTTTCACCGAGTCATTTGTGCCAGAAGCCCGCACGAGGTCCCTGGCTGTATAGAATCTGTATGGCCTCTGGTGAGCCTTGGGAGCAGCATCGCCTCGCCTTTGTCTGGGGAGGCAAAGGGGGTCTGTGTTTCTTTTCAGGTGAGAAGAAGGTGACACCTGAGTGACTCGCCGAAGAACAGAGAGGAGGGAAACATCCAGGACAGCTTGGGGTGGGGGTGGGGGGCTGAAGCCCTGAAGTGAGGGCAGGCTGGGAAACGAAGGGGCTGTGCCTGCAAGTAACCTTTCAGGCTCGGTGTCTCGTGGACGTCTCGCCTCATCCGGCACCTCTGCTGACGGTATCGCAAAAGCCTGTGCCATGCCTACCGTTGCCCCACCTGAAACGCAGTTCAGCTTCACGTGAAGCGCGCGTCAGGTCCTGCAGTTCCCAGCCCCTGTGGCCTGGGGAGCTGCGCCGGGGCAGCCGTCAGGAGCATGAACAGCCCCAGGTACACCTGGCCGCTGGCTGCAGTGTGTCGGTGTTGTGCTAACTGCAATAAATCTATGGAAATGTGGCTTGCACAGCATAATGTAAAAAAGCATCAGGTTTTGTTTTAGAAGTGAATATAAATTCCAAACTTACCTACTGCAGAAAATCAGTGCAAGGTATTTATATTTAAGAAGAGAAAATAAGGCACTGTATTTTAGCTGCCTGGTTTTCTCAAAATTATTCTTAAAAATCTAATGTTTTTAATAGAAAAGCTTTTAGGGTAAGTATTTGATATGAGGCAGCTTACTTTCAAGGTGTTTTTCCATTTCTCCTAGGTAGATTCAGAAAAATAAATGCTTTATTTTAAGCTAGCATTTGTCTGTTTGAATGTAATTGTGCTGCAAAAACTTAGCAATAAACACCTTCACCCTAGGGAAAGCTGGTTAACATTTTCATCGCATTTTTATGTTTGAATAATGATGCTTTAATACATCTTTTTCTTGACTGTAATTCCCACTCTCCTTATAAGAGTAACTTGGCTTGACAGTGCATGAATTCTAAGCTAAAAATGAGACAAATTAGGAAGAATTGGCAGTGGAGAACAGGCAGCAGGACAAGGCGGTATGACTAAAAAGTATTGTTCAGAACTGAGATTTAGAAGGTTGTGTACCTTAATTCTGTTCAAAACTGTTTAGTTACAGGTTCTGTGGGGCGTATTGGTGTGTGTGTCTGCAGGACCAGGTCTCAGTTCCCTAGTCATGGAGCTGCCCACCATTGTGTGGCTCTGCGGAAGATGGGAGTCATGCAATTGTAAAAATGGTGTGCCAGGCACTGAACTGGTCCCTGATGCTCTGCAGTATCTGGAAGAAGTTTTCTTCAGATCTTGCTGAGGACGTTGTAGGGAGTTCTCACTACTTCTTGACTTTTGTACCCTGAAGAGCAGAATTAGTTTTGGATGACAGCATTTTTCTAATGACACCAAGTTTCATTTGTAATGGCAATAGCTGATACGAAGGTAGTACATACATAATACAAACCTTTCCCAGTCCTCAGCAGAGCGAGTGTGGTCCTGCAGCATCATGTTTTTCCAGTTGGTCTGTACATTTCTATCTCTGATAACTGCTTTTTGCAAATCCTCATTAGCTATTTCATGTGAAACATGAGTAAGGAAAGAAAACAGGGTGATTGCAGTCACTTAGTTCTACTTACAGATCTTTCTATTTCTTAACAGTCAGTTTTTCTATGAAAAATGGTTTGGCACTGAAATATTATAGTGTAAATTGCAAGAGGAAGATTAATATGTCTCCCATCTTGGCAAGTTTTCCCATTATATCGTTAGTACTGAGACCTTAAGTTTAGCTTGTTTTCAGAGGTTTGATATAACTCAGAGAAATTTGAGGTTAGTTTGATTTGATGCACACAATCACATTGGCTCTTTTGTTCTACTACTAGACTGGTCTTTAATGCAGGTTTAGTTAGATTTATTTGTCTGCGTTTTAACAGAATCAACGGTGTATCAAGCGATTATTTGTAATATACTTACAGCACTCCCACAGTTAAGTGATTGCTAAAATGAGGAGTGGGGCAAAACATGATGTGTGCATGTTAGGGAACAGCACTGAATTCCGAGTTCTGCCTGTGCAAGACAGAAACATGTGAAAGGTAAGGGGAAAATGTATTCCCCAAGATTTATATTTGAAAATGTGAGCACAAAAGATGAAGGGTCTAGGATCACTTTTACTTTTAGAGGGAATGTCCTTTTGAGGGTTAAGGTGCAAGCTGTTTCTTCATCTCTAGCAGTGGGCTTTGCCTCCCACCCACTAAGAGAATAAAGTGCCCTGCGACACTGTGCGGACCTTTGGTGAAGTTACCTTTTTGAGTTGCTCTTCAGGAAGCCTTTTCTTGTTCTAGCTTGTGACACTCTCAGGTAGCCTCATCGGAGCTGTTATTTCCAGCCTCGTTGTCCACTTGTGGTACAGTACCTGAGCCGGGACCCTCCCGTACAGCGGAGAGCACAGGGACACGTGTCCCCTGTCACAGAGAGCGTACTATTTAGCAGCGAGTGGAAAGGGGGACAAAGTGCCCTGTAATCACAAAGGCTTGTGCTGTGTGATAACCTTGAATCTGTGATTTATTTTTCTTCTCTGTAGATACATATTTGTATCTAAACCCGTCCTTTCAAGCCCCTCTCGCAAGACCGATCATTTCTTGGCATCCCAAGAGAAGGGGGTCACTGGTGTTTGGAGGAGGAGCTGAAGTAGCAGCATTATACAAGGCGTAAACGCTTTAAGAGTCAGTAAATGAAAGCGATGTACTTTGCTCCAATACTCATCAAACAGAAAGAAGAATCTGTCTCAGCATGCTGTAGGATGATCATTAATTTTTAATAGTGTTAATGTTTATTAGTGACAGATGATTGACTTTAAGTGCCTTATGAATAATAAATAAATGATGTAGATTTTGGGCATCTGCCTTAGATTTGTATGCAAAGCCAGTGGGACTAACCTTCACAGTTTCAGAGGAGTGTAGCTTCGATTCCTCAACATGTGCCATAACGCAGGCTTTAAGACTTCCCAGGTTTTAGCTCCGATAAACCTGCAAGGCCTTTCTGGCCCCTTTCTTAGGGCACATCAATTGCTCGGGGGCCTCAGGGTGAGAGGGGAGCTCATTGCAGCTCCTTTGGCTAAGGCAGGACTGCTGGAAGGTGCATTATTTACTCTGAGGCTCTGCTGGATTTCATAACACTTAAACACCTGTGTCCATCAAACAGAACACACAGGATCGCAGCTAGACTTGCTCTTGACTTTGTAATTTCATTGACTGACAGTTTAATATCTATTTATTTTCACATCTGACTCCAGTGGAGACAGGCTAGCATCCTGAATGTCAGGATATTATGCTGACAACTGTGTTTTTTCATTACTATAGGAAAAAAAAAAACAGAAAAAAGGGATTCTTCATAAGTAAAGAGGTTCTTTTCAAGCATAGCAACTGTAATAAAGAACGAATTATACTTCATATAAATTTGGTAGTAACCAGTGATAGGTTATGTGTACATATTTATATAGGAACAAGGGCACACAGTTTCAGACTTTCTAGTAATCTGTCTCTTCTATACTGTGAAATGCCATGTAATTATATTGTTTAAATAGCTGGAACAACTGCCTTTACCACGGGCTTTCATAAGCAGCACTAACTTTGCTTAAATTAAATGTTTAAAATTGGCCTCTTATTTCGATCCATTTTTATTTGCTTTCTAAACAGAAACAAGTGGCTTATCCCATCAGAATTCTACAATATTGAAACTACTTAAGAGAACGTTTCAAGAAGAGAAAAGAGAAATACATGTGTTTCGGCGAGGTTGTGCTGATGTTTAGAGAAAAGAGGGTGAAACTGCTTCCATATTGGGCACTGGCCAAATGGCTGATGACTCTGTAATAATGTTCTCCAGATGTTAGGCAGTTAAACCAGACCAAAATGGCTGTTGCTAACTTACTGTCATTCAGTGCTTACTATATAAACAGAAAATTTGTATTTAATTCCACTTTAGTTCAATGGATTGTGATTAATATTGTAATTACCCTGATTCAGAGAACTTTTTAGACCAGACTCTTCTGGGTTTTCTCAGAGTGTAGCACTATACATCAGCCCTGATTACATGGTGTATCCGACTGGGAACTGCCCTGTAATCACAGGCCCTTGCGTTCCCTGAACTACTGGGTGTTACGGCAGCGAGAAAGAGACTCAACTGCACTCTGTAAAACATTTCAGGACACTAAAATTAAATTCCGTCTTCTGCAGGAAAAAAAAAGAATTGCTTTCAAAATTCTCACGGCTTTTAACTGGTCATCAGGTGACATGTAATCACCTGAACTTGTTTGCTTTCTCAGCAGCCATGTTAATTACTGTCATTAATGCAAAGCCTTGCTTGTAATTTTTGAAGCGTTTTTGTTGTGCCTAACAAATAAGTGACCTATCTCAGTTTCAAGGTGTAGTCAGAGCATCACAGTGTTGCCATCATGCCTGTGGCCAGGAGACGCGGTGCTCTGCTGCCAGGACATAGGGCACCCTGGTCCCCTTGCGGGCATGCAGACGCTACCGCAGCAGTGCCCCTTACTACACCGCATCTGGCCCCCTTCGCCAAGCCCTGGCTTGGTCCATGCACCCATCCTCAACCTGACTGGCTGCTCCTGAGCTCTTGGCTAGAGAGCTGTGGGCTGGCCTGTCTTTACAGGTGGAAATCTAGGCTCCTCTTGTCCCTGGGGAGGCACTTCGGTACCCACAGTGGGTTTCGGTTGGTTGACGGTTGGACTCGATGATCTTAGAGGTCTTTTCCAACCTTAATGATTCTATGATTCTGCATCGCACTTTCAGAAATGAATTGCACAACTTGCACCCGAGGAGCCTTGGGTGTCCGCATCCCTTCAGGAAGCTGCCCGAGAGTGACAGCACACCTCGCCTTTCCCCAGTAGGCACCTGGGATTAGCCACCTCGCCGCTGTTAGCCACCTAAATATCTTCAAAAACCAGTCCTCTGGCGGGTGTTGAGTGATTTGCTATCACCATGCTACACAAATACAGATGGACGGAGACCCATCTTGGTGGTCAAAGGTAAAGAGAAACACAGCGTTTGCGCTTTTTTGAGTACATAACCAGCAGGGTGAGATTCTGCGTGCTAAAAGCAAAAAAAGATGTCTGTGCAGCTAATCAAAGGGGCAATATTTTAAGCCCTGGTAAGGGCTTGGTGCTCTGCTTGTGTTTACAGCAGTGTCAAGAGTATAGCAAGGACAAATGGGAATCTCGCATGATCATAATGTTCCTATTTATATACACATAAAATAAAACAGGGTTTTAAAAGCTAATGCAATTTTCTATTATAATGATACCCTTAATAACAATATGGTTTCACCACAGAGATATAAAGAAATATAGTAGAAAATGAGATAATGCCATAAAATAGATGCATTATTTTTGGAATTTGAAGGACACTTGCCAGAAAACATTTACCAACTTATGCAATCCACAGCAAATGAAATACAAACTTACCTTCTGCTGTTGCCTGGATATAATGTATTTACTGTGCAGTTTTCTTATCGCTGTAGATTTCTAACATAATTAGTTGGTTCTGTTGTCAAGTGTATAATATCTGACCTAGAATTTTCCAGAACTCACTAAACAAATGTTGAAATCAGAAAAGAGATAGTACTTTTTCTTAATTCATTGGAAGATACAAAACTGATAAATAGTGTGTGTTTGCACAATAGAGCTATACACCAGCTAGATATGCTATGATTATCTCAAGCATTTTACTGAAGTTTTCAGTGTAGATTTTGCATATACTTTGCTGCTAGCTCAACTAAAATGAACTGTAATATCCAATTAAAAATTAGGTTTGTCTGCTTTAGATTACTAAGGTTAAAAATATTGTGGATGAAATCAGAGCCGACCTGAACCAAAACACATCCTATAAGCACATTGTAACTAGCATTTGTTTTTAGAAAATATTAGATTTTATTTATGAAATCAGCCTTCTTCCTCTTATTACTTAATTAGTCCCTTCTATCTTTGCTTCTTTATTTTTTTGCTGAAATCACAGAATACTAAAATTCTCACAAGAGGTTGGTTTTCTTTGTGTCTTCCACTTCAGTTCTTTGCTGATTGTGTGTGTGTTTCTTTTAATCGTTTAACAGTGTTTTGTCACGTAAATGACGATTCCTTTCTCTTTCATTATGAAAGACTATAACCAGGAGTGCCGAAGTGGATTGCTGGATGACGTTTATTGCCGTGTGTTACTTTACCGTGTCTTCACTTATCCACGTTCTTGGCACGTCGGCAATCTGTGCTGATTTTCCCTTCTCGTGGAGCTGAAGGATGCCCGGGGAGAGGGACCCTTCTCCCACAGATGCTGAGGTAGCTGGGCTATAACGTGCATTAGCCAGGGGCAGGCAGGCCCCCAGGGTGGAAGGTGATGCTGCAGAGTAAGAAAATGTAGAATTTAAAAAATGAAGGACAGCTTGTCCTTTTGCTGTTGCTTCCTGCTTTCTGCCCAGTTTAAGGACGTCAGAACTTGAACCTCTTTCCTCCCTCTTGTGGAGGACAGGAGAGAGAAGGAATGAGAAATGTTTGTTTCTTGTTTTCTCAAGCATGGTTTGTGATGCCCAACACATCTAGAGGTGGGCTTGGAGTATTTGACAGGGGACGGAGGACCTGGAGGCAGGAGCTGTCTTAGTGGTGTAGGAAAATGGGGAGTGTGGCTCTGCAAAGGGCTGGAGAGGAGGACAGGCAATGTGGCCGTTGCGGGGAGCGCTGGGCTGCTGTGTCTGCTGGGGGGGCCGGGGTGGAAAGTGGGGTGTCAGGGTGCAGTGCCACACACCCAGCCTCGGGGCAGCAGCCGGGGCTCCGGCTCTCTAACGCACGTTACTACCCGCCTCGATCCGCTGCCCTAAGCAATGGCCTGCTTGTGTGTGGCCATGTCTAAAATGGGCCCTGGGAGATGACTGCAATAGAGGCAGAACCGATATGTCTACCTTTACTCAAGTCCCACTGCCTTTCCCCCACACACACAACGGAATTTTTTTTTTCTGGTGCTCCCAGTTGTCTTCATTTCACAGATTATCAAGGCAATATACCACAGATGCTCTCATTATTATCAAAAATGCAGTTAGGTATGTAAAATGTCAGTCTGAATGCTTCCTTTGCCTGTGTGATGTAGGTTTAAATCTTGAGCAGGGCATGCGATTTCAACTTGCCTTGAGCGTAATAAGGAAGTAATTACTCAGCTGTTGAGAAAGGCCCTAATATCATTACAGATAACCTGAATGTCCAGGCAATATCTGCCTATTATTTGAAATGGTTTCAAAATACATTTAAAAAAAAATAAAAAATGTCATATTCAAATCACATGGAAATAATACGAGTTATCATAAAAAAGTGTTATGAGATAATTCTAAATGTCAGTTTAGCATATTTTAGCCTGTTGGATCTTTAAACAGAGTTGAATAACATCTTTCATGAAGTAAATGTCTTTTTGGTAAACTGAAAGGGACAATAATATTTAAAGGTCAGTTAACATGGAGAGTTGGTTCTAGTTATTATTATTAAAGATCTGGCTGTATTACCTTTACACAACATTACCCCACAAATCCTTATTAAAGCTGCAAGAGCAAACCACGTCTTTCCCTCTCTTCCTCCCTCCCTCCTTCCTGCCATGATCCTGAGATCTTTGATTCTGCCTTCTCTTTTTTATTTGTAACCATTTCTCTAGTGAATAGCACTGGATGATCCTCACCCTGCTTCTGCCACGCTGCATCCAAAAGAGTCATAGATTATAGTTGCTGTCAATGCTGCCAACTAGAAAAAACCTCTCATTTCTACATTACATTGCAGCCTCCCACGTATGACATGAGCTACCCTGCGAACAGTTGTTTAATAGTTTTGAGCTGCTTAGGAAATGGTAGTTGATTTCAATTTCTTATTTAAAGAGAAGTTGCAGTAGTGTATTGTACAACTGCTACTGCGTTTAATTGCAGACTGGCAGGCTACCTGTCTGCCCATCTAACTGCCCACCCATCCGTGACCAATTGGTATTAATAGTCTGCGTAATGCAATGATTCACTTACGCACAAGCACCCCCCAACCCCCGAAATCTTGCCAGGGGAGGACTCTCTAGCGGCGTGCCTGCATCCCCGGGGGTCTGGAGGGGGTTTGCAGAGGCGGGCTGCAGGCTGGCAGTGTGTAGTGGGCAAGGTGGAGGGTCTGTGCCCCACGCTATGCCCCTCTGCACCGTGTGGTGACGGCCATGGGGCGCCCGGAGGAGGATTTCTCCCTGCAGCCCTCTCTGCAGCTAGCTCTTGTCTGGCCCAGTGCTTGAATTGTGCTCTGCTTGGGTAGGTTTGCCCCATCTCTCTTAGCCACCTACTCGCAGATGTTAATACATGGAAAGGAATAGCAATTAAAGAGCAGCTAGCCACAATCTACTTTTGAAGCCTGCAGGAGCCAGTACGAGCTGTGAGGGAGGTCTGGTGCACAGGATGGAAGAGTTTGCTCTGCGTTCGCATCTGCCTCTGGACGCTGCTCTGTGCTGTGCTCAGAGTCCTTTTCTTACCAAGCCAGCCTCGAACAGAGAGGTGATTAGTTGTTTTTGCTGAGGATCCCTGATGGGAATTTCCTGCCAGGGTTTGATGCTGCGGAGGAGGGTGTTGTCACGAGCGGGGTGGGCGGCTGGGGAGTGAGCGAGGCTGCAGGCTGGGCAGGGGAGGGGAAGGGGTACCACATACCCCGTGCATCTCTGCTGGCATCCAGGTGCTATTTGGTCTCCCCTTACCAGAGAAGGTGGAAAAGCAATGACCGAAATAAGGAGATGGGTTTGTTTTCCTCACAGTGCTGGGCGTGGAGAAACCACAGTGATTTGGGAGCCCTTTCAGTCAAGCTGGGTATACAGCAGGGCTGGAGCAGGCTGCTACCCTGCTCCTGGGCACCCAGAGGATGTCAGGGACAGTGTGTGCCAGGCCCTGTTCCTGATGGGCAATTCAGATGTAGCTGCCCTATTTTAACGTACAGAGAGAGTTCAGGTAAACAGACGTGATCTGTGCTGTGTCTGATGGTGCCAGTGCCAGGGGCAGCCTGGGGGCCCTTTTCTTCAGAGGTGGGGAGGTAGCCTGTGTGCCCAGAAATGATGAAGGAAAATTTCCTGGTGTTCAGTGCAGTGATTGCTTCTCTGTGCTGAATGAGTCTACCAAATGCAATGTGCAGTTGGTAAAATGGCTTCCATGGAGAGACTGCAAAAGCTGACTGGCAGATTTTTTTTTATCCTAAGAAACCTCAAAAAAAAGTCATAGTTTCTATTTTCACAATAGCGGAAATGTAATGTTATGCAAATTGAATGGTTTTCTACAAGCTGTGGCTTTGATGGGGCATACCAGTGCCAGTGCCTAATCTCTTGTTACTGCTATCATGGACACGAGGATTTGGTAGGTAGTGCTCCCGTGAGCATGGACTCCAGGGAGAGGTGTTGGTCAAAGCAGAACAACACTTTGCCTGTAAACTGTGTTTGTCCAGAATCAGGCTGGATCCTTGGATGCAAGTTAATTACCCAAATTACACCAAATGATGGTGCCAGTCAGGAAAATCACCCACTTGCAGAAGGACCCTGCAGACCTAGCGTGGCTGCTTCCACGCAGCGTCATCTGGCAGCTGGTCGTGGCTTTGGGACAGGGAGGAGGACTGGGAGCTTCCAGGCATCGCCTCTGCTTCAGCAGTTGCTTTGGTTCCCTAAGAGCTGCCTTCACATCTTAGAGCAGTCTGAAGGATTTGGTCTCCTGTACGTATTAGCTTTTGCGTGTTAGACAAGCACAGACGGAGCTCAGAGCCACAGACAAGGATCTGGGATGCACAAGGAGTTCAGTGCTCGGGTAGCTGCTAAATGCGTCGTGCCGTCTTTCCAGCCAGCCTGCTCTCTCTGCTCTCTTCGCACTTCTCAACAGTCGGTTCTCCTGGCCCAGGCATGTGCTGCCGTTAAGGCAGTCAGATTAATGACAGATCTGCAGGTAACGGCAGTGCAGGCAGCTGGAAGGCGTGGAGGGCAGCTGTGTTGGAAAGTTGCTCGCCCTCGGTTATTTTGCAACCCATTAAGGCTGAGGTTGGAGAGATCCAGAACTAGCACTAATGGGGAGCTGTGGAAACCTCCCCTTTCCATCGAGATGGGAAGCTCCAGAGTGCCCAGCCCAGTGGTGCTGCTCTAGTAAACAGTAAAAACACACAGAAGTGTTCAGCCTTCTGTTTTTCAGTGCTGTGGGCTTCTTCACGCGCTCTCTATCTATGGTTACACCCTGTCAGAAAAAGTGCCTTCCTGTTTGTGTTTTTCAGGGCTGTTTCCAAAGCATCCTAACTTCCTTTCTTCCGTTGTTTCATTTCTGGATGAAAATCCAAAACCACACAAGCACTTAGACACAGAATTTATATTTCTCTGCTTCTGGTGTCCTTGGCTTCCTCTAAGCGAAAGGTTTTAAAAATGCCACTTTCCCAGCTCAGTGTTTTTTTCCCCTCTCACGCTCGCTCACTGATGACCTTGCTGGCCTAAATATAGGCTCACCTCCTCCAGGCGCAGGAGAGCGGGACCGTGCCGCGGCCGTGGAGGTGATGGGAGCATTGCCTTTCCTTTTAGCAGCTCTGTTGGCTTCTATGATTGAAGTTGCATCTTCTGCAATGCTGCTGCAGCCTGGCACTTGGGCGGCGCGGGGTTGCTGCTCTCCGTCAGCCGCGGGGCTGCGCAGGGGCCGCTTGCCCTCAGTCTTCAGCAGTGCCCTTGCCCGGCCTTATCGCCCTTACTACGGGTCTGCAGGAGGTTTCGTTTTGGAGCTGGCCATAATGGATGGATAGTGCGGGGCAGGCAGGGCTGGGGGCTGGGACACCTCCCGCTGCTGGGGAGGGAGGCTGGCCGCTGCACGGCTCCTTCGGGAGGGGGTTTGTGGTGGGGAAGGAGGTGGGGACAGCACCTCTGGGGCTATGGAGGGCTCCTCTCGCTGGGAAGACACGAAAAGCTGAAAGATGCTCCATCTGTCCTTTACCCCTTCTGATAAATATTCTGCCCTGTGCCCTCTAGATGTGAGGAAGAAAATACGATTAAAGCATTGAAATGCTTTTATTTGTGAAATATTAACTTTGTGTAATATATATTCAAAAGCAGATACTCATTTAAAGGTTATATTTAATATAGCTCTGCTCCAGTTTTTCTTTTTTATTATTATTTTCTTATACATCTTTCCACTTTCTAAGGCAATGCTCCAGTGACTACTGCAATATAATAGCTGCTTTCTCTCTCAGTACACAATTTGACAGCATTTATTCTTTCCTTCAGTGAACATAATTACTTCACATATGGAACCTGTGATAGCCTACAGGCATCTGAGAGAAACCAGAATCATACAATCTGTCCCCTTTGTGAGCTTAATTTACATTCACAAGTGTCATTTTAATAGTGCTGGCAACATGTAGGATAAAAATTACAGGTCAGCTGCAGCATGTCACAGGGAACTGTGCTTAAGTCAATAACATGGTATTATTACATTCTGGATAATTTTACAAGGTAGATCTCACAGGAGGAATTTGACCCCTATTTCTTTAGTTTTCTGCCTTTTGGTTTCCTCCATAAGGTAATTCATTTAGAAATGGATGTTGCAAAGCTGCAAACGCGTTGACAAAGAGGTTAGGCTGTAGTAGGCATTTCCAAATCTGAAAGCAACACCTTTCCGTTACCGTAACTTGTAACAGCACTTACAATTACCATGCATCTGACATATTTAAAAATTTGCACTGTTAATTCTTGAATTTTTTTTCCTGATCTATGTAATCAGAATACTGAGGGGCATAGCCTTCTGCCTTCTAATTTCATAGAGTTGACAGAAGTTTCAGCTTTCTGCAATTGATTAGTTTTTAGCTAGCTAACGGAGTCTCAGGCTAGGCATTTTACAGACATTTTGTACGAGAAAAATAGCGAGCGTCACAGAGACATGTTGTGTACAGAGCTATATATAATGCCCAATTTAATTTATATATTTATAACACCTAAAAATAATAGCTGATTTCTCATCCTGGCATCTGTAATATAAATAGAGGTGCAATAAATAATCTAATAAAACAACAGGTGATCGGTTTTAGTAAAAATTTGGTTTTGGGTAGAGTGCTGAATCCAAATATAAAATCAATCTCAGTTACCAATACTGATTATTTTACAAAACCCATAATTTACTGCAGTTTAAGTTTTCGAAGTTTGTTTAGGGGAATACTCAAGAGCTTGTATAGTTTGTCCATAGTACTCTGATATTCAGAAAGTCCATATATGCACAGACAAGGCAAATACACCCGCAGGTGCCTCCCCCTGCGCACGCATACCCCACACATCCATTCTCTGAATCACGCACTCATTCACTCCCCCTGAAATTTGCATCCCTCTCTTGCTGTAAGCACTTTTACTTGCTCAAGCAGCACAAGGGGAAAAAATATCTTTTATTTAATGATTCATTTTGATATCACTGATAGTGTTAGAGTTTGAGTAGGATTTTTAGTTAAAAAAACCAAACCAAAACAAAAAGCATTTTGTTCCTCTGAGGAGGCTAGACAGAACATACTTGAATCTTTAATAAAAAGTGTGACAAACTAACAGCAAGGAATTGGAATGACCTCCCTGTATTTTCTCGGTGAGCCTTCTGCTAGAGCACTCTGTCCAGTGAAAGGATGGTAAAAAATTCAAGTAGGTTCAAAAGAATTGAAGGAATGATCTGAGGTCTGGGAAATGTGTTTTTTTACAATGGAAGCCAGGTCAGTCTATTAACTCATCAAATACTTGGATACATAAGTACCTAGGTATAGTGAAGATGCCTGTTATCTGAAGACTTGTAACATGGCCAAAGATGTGACAAAAGTACATATAAAAAGACCAAATAATTGAGATTAAAGCCAGGAAAATTAAAACTTGAGTAAGTCGCACATTTTTGAGAGTGGAGGTAATTAGACACTGGAAAGGATTCCTCTTGAGACTGGTGGATTACCTATCAAAACTCCATGGCTTTCCAAAGGATGTGTCCCACTGAACCAGGGGTCTGATGCTGGAGGTCAGTCAGTTCTGTTTCATTGTCCATGTTTAAATGCAGGCCTTAAATCCTCTGAAACCACACAGCCAACCTCTGAAGCCTTTGGCCAGCCTTTACTTGGGAAAATGTCCATTTGGAGCACTGGGAGATTTTTCCATGTAAGGAAAGTGTATATTAGTCATGTTCTTCAGAGTCTGGCATAGGAAAGTGTTTGCATTTCAGATACTCTTTACCTTAGCAGGAGGCTCCGGTTTTGTTTTCAACTCTCAGTTGCTGCAAGGGTCTAGGCTGGGAAACAAGGGCTACAACGGCAGGCTGGAGATACTCATTCCACCTCTGGAGCTCCCACATGCACCCATCTTAGCATAAAAACTTCTGTTGCTGATGGTACAGAAAAGCAAATATGCAAAGATTAATATTTTATGTGCTTGATGACCTACTAGCTAAACTATTTTACCAATGAAATATTTGAAACATAACAATTTTCATTCTTTGTGATGATCTTGTATGATCTACAGTTCAGTTGCAGCAGTAGTATCATTTGTTCCTCAGGAGATGTGCTGGAGTGTCTCGTCCGCCTCTCCTCAGCTTCTGTCTTCCCCCTTGGCTGACATTAAGTTTATTACTTAATGGTTAATGGTTGCCATATCTGGTTTTCCTATTTTTGAGAGGAAAAAGAAAAGAAGAAAAAAAAGGTTTACAGGAGAGACTTTGCAGACAGGAGCAAGCCAAGTACGAGGCCCTGCCTATGAACGGGTATTACTTCTGCTTTTTAAAAGACATGGGACATGGTCGAGTTTTTGGCATGACATCCTCTTCTCACAGGTAGCATACATTTATGCTGGTAACTTTTGTGAGAAGAGGCTGAACACGCAATAGATGAAATAGCTTCTCGGGTCTAGGACTGGAGCCTTTCAGCTCTCTGGTTTCCCTCTCTTTTGCCAGGCTTTCTAGAGGTCCTTCTACTGTTGCTGCCTGTTGAGCAGATATTTATTGGTGGAAAAACTTATCTTAAGAGCTATTAAGAGGGTTTCATCAACTTAGTTTTGAAAAAAGGTTTTGTGTTTCATCAGCGCTAGTTTTGAAAAAAGTAAAGTCTTTACTAGCCAGTTTCAGAGAAGTCACCTGGCAACTGGGAGGTCATGGTGGCTTGTAGTCACACTGATGGCCTGTGGACATAATCAGTCTATTTTGCTTTTGCAAAGTGAAATAAGGAATTGCTGTGGTGAAATTGTCCAAAATGGAGTTTTTCCCGTGTTAGGGAGAAGTTGCGTGCTTGGCTGGGATCATGGTGCTCGGCTGTGCTTGCCTGGTGGCACCTGGGGCTACCGCTGTGCGCTGCAGGCAGCGCGCCATGCCCCAGTGCGGCCCCTCTCCCCCGGTGTGTAGCATTACGATGGACGCGAGAACCCTGATTAGTACAGGCAGTTTTTCATATTGTATTTTCTGAGTGATGGATAAAGAAAAAAATCTACAGATTGTATGTGTGCCATTTTAATTTATCACTTAAAGGATGAGGCTGAACAGAGTCTGTGGTTAATATAAATTTTAAAAAGATGATGAAGTGTCTTTTTCTCCCAAGCTGACATGCAATCTTATTTCCCTTACTCCTCCTCCTCCAAAAAAACCCCCACCAAGCTCTTGCCTCTGATTTGTTCATAAATACAATATCAAACACCTCCTCTGTGCCTCTGATGTACGTTCGAGTCCACGTGCCACTGTGCTGATTCATCTGGAGGATGTCCTGCGTGTGAGTGGTTTGGCACAGTATGGTACAGGAGAGGAATCTGACAGTGAGAAAGGCAGAGGCAATGGCATAATTATGAAGGATTTTTTCCCCTCATACTGCTTCTTGTTATTTATTCTTCTCTCCATGTTTCCCTGGGTTATTTCTCTTCCTGAAATGAAAATAACCTGGCAAGAAAACAATGTTTCCACTCCCATCGGTTTTTAGGCAAGGAACACCAAGCATGTTTTTTTAACGTGCTGACGGATGATTATTCACCAATATTTTTGTTGAAGCAAGCAGGCTTGTTAACTGTGGTGACATTTTTAGTGATGCTATGATATCCCTGTGTCGTTGTTGCTTGATTTATCAGTGTCTAAAGGATTATTTTGGTGAAAAACTTACTATGGATCTTGTGTTTAAGGCTGACTTTATATGCGTATGAGCATGTGTGTGAATTTGTATGAAAATAAGGGACAGAACTGTTAAGATGCTTCTTCTGTTTTGGGCTTTTGACTCTGCGTTACAAAATAAAAACTGTAGCCTTGAATTTCCATGCTTTAAAATGGCATACTTAAAAAGAGAAATTTTGTAATTGAGAGCAGCTCAGCTACAGCCATCCTACAGTTTGCATCTATTTACTCCCTCTCTTCTCCAGATTCTTGACTCATGTTCTCTCATCCCCAAACTTCTACAGGACTGTTATTTGCAACCCTGCGCCTCCCCACCCACCCTGCTGCTGCAGACACGTGCCACACTCACCCTCCCTGACTCGTTCCCCAGCACCCGCAATGCACCCCGGCCGGCAGCCTGCTAGCCAGGCACCCTGCGCCTGGGCATGCACATTTGGATCCTATGCTGAGCTCTGTCTTTTGCATATGGCTGTCATGGGTCTTTGAAAGGTTAAAGCCAGCACGCTGGTGTGGTTGGAGCAGCGCTACTGCAGAGTCTGTGGGGTCACCCTGGCTCCGAGGGGATGAGGACGAGCGGAGATCCCATTCCCTTGGAAAGAGAACATTTGGTGAGAAATGCCCTGGGGAAAAACATTGCTGAAGGATTAGGCGTGAGGAGCTCAGGAGCACCGACATGCTCCAATCGATCCTTGCACAGCGATGCAAGGGGTGGCTGTGGGTGCAGCTCTGTGCAACTCGGACGGCCAGGAGACTGAAGCGGTAGGTATGATAATGTGAACACTGGGCAGCTACTTGGAGATGCAGCAATTGCAGACAAAAAAAAAAAAAAAAAAAAAAAAAAAAAAAATTTGAAATGAAGTGACCTTAATCCTTTTTAAACTCAGTGGAAGCAAATGTGCTTAAATTTCCTGGGGAAGTCTCTATTGGAAATTCTGTGTCAATGTATATGTATGAAAGCCAAAGGAGGTAAAGTTTTCTCTTAATTAGGATGATTAAAAAGAAAAGAAGCCTGGAAATCGAATGCCAGAGCACCACAGCTCCTTTGCTATAGCAGATTTACTAATGGGGTGACGCGTCCTGTCCCTTTTCTCTCCTCCAGTGCCCAGGTTGCCCTGTCTGGGTGAAACATCTGCATTTCAGGCTGTGTGATCCAGATTGGGCGGTACAGCACTTCATATGCAGCATTGCTGGTCCAGCCAGTGTGATAAGATATTATATTTTCCCCCCATTTCAATTTGACAAAGGTGTGTGGTCTTACAGTGGCTCAGAGGTGCAGCTCACCCAAGATCTCCAGCTCCCCCAGAACTCTCTGGGAGATTCGGGCACTTTCCAGCTCTCTGAATCAGGCCCACAGGGGTTTGTTTTTTGTCTTAAATCTAGGCCACAAGGTTGAAGTTACATAGCTAGAAAGGACAAAGCCCCTTATTCCAGGTAGGCCCCCAAATTCAGATCGACTGTCAAAAAATTGTTTTGTCCTGGGGAGAGAGGTGGGGGAAGGAGAAGGCAGAGCACATTTTAGGGCCACTCGGGAGCGCTTTATGTGGGTTGTGGCCATTTAGTCTTCAATAAAACATGAATGCTTACCATAGCAACCACAGCAGCCACCTCTAAGATAGCCAGCGCTTTAATAAAGACGGACGTTTGCTGAAGGAAGTCTAACAAACACATGTAGACCTTTTACAGTGCTGCACAAGAAAACAATCTCCCTTGAAGAAGCACTCGTGTTTTCCCAGGAAGGGTGTAAGAGTTAATGCAATATGCTGCCAGCTTTCACTGCCTCTGCTGTGCGCTTGCTCCTGGAAATTGCTGTTGTTTGAGTGGTGCGAGAGGGGGGACAGCGGCGGCGGGGTGGGCGTCCGGCATGGCCCTGCTGCCTGCGCTGCTGGGAGAGCTCGCTGCCCGTGGCCGGGACGGGATATTTTGAATCCTTTCCTATTAAAGCTCCCCACATGCACATCGAGCCACTGTTTTTCTGAAATCTTATGCCTGGCGGGTATTTTCCTGAAATACACCCTTTCACTTTAATCCCCACTTAATCTTACAGAAAGATGCAAACAATTTTTGCAATGTCTCTTTGCCTTGGGAAGTCTCAGGGATGTTCAACAAAATCTTCTGTGGCTTTTTATTCGCTTAGCCCAAGAGCACGTTGGGGTACCTCACAGTAAGCAGGTTTGGATATGAAATGCTACTAGATCAACCTCCTGGAAAGAGGATGCTTTGGTTTGTAAAATTTGAAACAAAATGTTCATTGAGGAAGTATTAGATTAGTCACAGATTAATTACAATTGTCAAGTATTATTCATCTGTAATAAGAGTGAATTCTTCACTCAAGATTCATAGCAAAATAACATTATTTTTCAAACAGAAGTAATTTAAATTGAAGTAAGGCCTTCTAATACCACCATCTGTACAAGTAAATTACTTTCAGAGTAATTAAATATGCATATCTGGGCTGTGTACTGTACTGATGAACCAAGTTTTATGGATGCAATATGCTTATAAATCCCTTAGGTATTAAAGATGGAGAATCCATGGCATTTTGCATTCATATAACCATGAATAAGAAAAAAAAAAATTTCTGTTGCATAATTTTGGGGAATATATTTTTATTAACTTTTCCCGGTTAATTAATATTTTTGCCAAATAGCAAATATGATCACCATATTTATTAGTCTGACATTTCATGGGGACTTAAAGCTCCGTAAGAAATTTCAGCATTGTATGTGTCTGAATTTATGATCGTGACACAGTCACTCATCTTCTGCAGGTTCCCAGGAAGCAGAGCAGTGCAGTGAAACTGAAATCATTATGTTGACTGAATTCGTTACCGCCGGACTCGCCCCGCCATGAAATAGCACTGCTCAGCCGATTGGGATTCATGGCCACAGCCCTTCATGGGATCATCAGGGTTTATAGTCCATAACAAATACAAATACAGAAAGGAACAATAACAGTATGATACATCTGACCTATTATCCCACCTTGCGAGACTTTGTCGTGAGTACCAGAATAGTGACTGGCTGCATGTTCTCCCTTGTGCAGACGAATGGGACAGTCACGTAGGAAAGAGAAACCATGCCTCAAAACACAGTGCTTTTGGTGTGGTCTGCAGTGACTAAAAGCCATCTTTATGCTTACAAAGCATCTTTCATGATTTGTGTAAAGCACCGGTATGTAGGGGAGCTTAGGAGGTTTGCTGGGAGCATCTGAACCCCGCAGAAATGTTTTGTTAAAGAAATACCTGAAGTCAGTTCTGCAGACCACTTCAGAAGAAGCCTGAAATCCCAGCAGGTCACCCCTTTCAAAGCAGCAAATACGACCGTCTACACACCACCAAAATGCAAGAGTGAACTCAAGCATAAAGACACACAGTCGGCACAACCTCTCTTTGCAAGTCAGCCGCTCTGTGCTGTCCAACGTGACTGATCCTTAGATATTTTATGTCCATGTAACATTTCTTATGAGACAGAGATTCCCTGTCATCAAGAGATTTCGTCTACCTACAGCACTTTCACGGTTATCTGCCCGGATTAATCGCAGGAGGCTGGCAATGGACGTAGGACGATAGATCAATTCTTTCTGTACCCCAAAGGTAAAATAAGAAATGGTGACCTGAAACGCAGATAAAGAGGAAACGATGAGGGCTTGATTTCTCCACTCTAAGTCCTGTGCTAACACATGCAAACCAGCAGATTGTGTCACCCCTTTGGACCTGCTTATGTGTATTTTAGATCATACTTTGTGATAGATGGAGGTGGATGTTTATGTAGCCAAGAGGAAAACTAGTAGAAATGTGTGCCAACTGACAACCCAGGAGGTATGGAAGTTTGAACAACGTGATTTCTGATCTAGTATGAGGTAGTAGTTTGCTGAAAGATTCAGTTGCACCCTGTCTAATCATGCATATGTATTATGTTGACTTTCTGCATGTGCTTTCTTAATCTTTGAGTCTCTCTTCTTTTGGTCTTGTCACCTTTGTCTCTGTTCTGTCCCTGAACCCCAAGTCACGCCCAGCCTGCAGACCCCAGCATCTCCACATGCTCTGTTTCCAGGGGCTCATTTTCTGGAGCTACCACTGGAAGACTAAACACTTTTTTTAGCAGATTTTCTCGCAGTCTTGAAAGAAAACGAAAGCGGGAATTTGGGTGTGGATGTGCTGGGTGAATCCTCGAGAAACGGCTTTTGGCAGGTAGCTGTGTGGGATTGCTCCTAGGAGGGCTGTATATAAAAGACTTTTATAGTACTCCTGAGCAGACCTGATTTTCAGGTCAAGGTTTGACCCGTAATAAGCAATGTATACAATAATACTTATTGCTTTCAGGCAGCAAAGTATAGGTTGGAATTTAAGAGAGCCCTATAGCAGGGCTCCTAGGACAGGAAAATATGCAAAAGAATCTCTACATATTCAAAAAGAGAAAATTGAAATGTGGATCTCTATTCAGCTTCTGAGTGTTTGCATGTTTGTGACCACTTTGCCATGCTTAAGTCCAGGTTTATGCTAAAACGTAATCAGATCAGCATTATTAGTGTAATATAGCACAATTCCCAATAATTTGGAAATGGACCTTCCAGTGTGTTTGAAAATGCCCTGGTAGGACAAAGACATTAAAATCCTCTTGTCTTCCTGTGTCACGGTGTCTTGTGTTCAGGATATCTCCACTTCTCACAGAGGCTGGAGCATTATTTTCCATACCCTTTCCCCCCATTTAGCTTCTAGGTACTTAGACAAAATTGAGTAAAGAAGCCTTTACCTGAGAACCTTTTTACTGGTTGCCGTGCTTTTAAAGCTTTAAAAGCTTTTGCTGAAAAGGTACCTATTTTCTTATCACTCTTTTTTTTTTTTCTCTCCAGAAAAAGGGCATCATTTGAAGTTCTTTTTTGGCAGCTGTATTTAATCGTGATACATTATGTCAGGGCACATCAGTCACATGAAGATTTTATGGAAAAAAACATACCCTTTTTAGATGTCCCTCTCTGCAGCCCCCTTCAAAACACAGTGTTTTTTCAAGAAACTCTTCAACTATCAACAGCATTATGATACTTGAAACATCGTGGGTGTAATGGCTTAATCTTACTCAATTATATAAATGCTACTTAAAGAAGGAATATAGAAGTAATGTGGTGAATTTAGTCATTCTAAAAAAAATTGACCATTTTCACCTTTTACTGATGTTTACTTTTCAGTGTTGGGGAAAGGCTTCTTTTCTTTGTAACCAAGCTAATCCTGTGCTGTTCCTTATTTTACGATAAAATGAGATACGTTCTGAATTCAGATGAAAATGAGGTACCTCGATGAAAGTGGGCTTCAGGTGTCGCACACTAAGCATTGTACGTTTCTATTTGCTCTGATCCTCCAGCACACATAAGATTTCACCTCTTCACCTTTGAACAAGATTGCACTAACTTTGATCTTTTCAATTTTGTTCAACTCCAGGGAAGGACAGCTACTTGAAACATATTATCATTTAGACGTTCAGGGGTTCTTAAAAAAAAAAAAGGGGGGGGGGGTAAGAAAAAAAAATTGAAAGCATGAACTAAAAGCTGTAGATTTTTAACTTGAGCATCAGCTTTTGTAGCTAGTGTGTTATGCTTTAACATCAAAAGCTGCCTCTGTATGTGGAACAAAACAAAATGTAGATTTTAAAAGCACACAGAATTATTAAACACAAATTTCATTTTATGTAAGCATTTTTCTGCAGTAGTGATGTGGCTATCCTTTCCCAGGTCAAAGCTTAAGCTTTGTATTCTTGCTTCTTTGCTTATGGCCTAAGCCCGTTATTTGAACCTCTATGCTTCTGTGATATTAATTCATGATACTGACAGTTAATCTATTTTTATAAATGTTATTATCTGAGCAAAATAACAAACTAGGTTCTTCATTTTCTCTTCAGGTCTGAGAACATGTAACAGTGGGAGCAAAGTTAAAAGTATGATATTTTCAAGATCTCACATGGTTTAGCAATATTCTTATAACGATTATCACCATGTGCCAGTACAGTAGTTTTTTTGCTATTATTTCGGTATTATTTTGGGGGTATTTTTTTGCTATTACAAGCCAAATTTAAATACTTTAAAATCACAGAGCCCTATTTCAAACTGCCCTTCTGAAGAACAACGTGGCTGTAAAGTCCTAGGAAGTTTCATCAAAATTCTTATGTTAACGATGGCTGAAAGTTTACATTTTTGTCTGTTGATTCCTTTTTCTTCTTGCCTAGTTTACTCAGACTTGCCTTGTTTCATCCCTGTCTTCTCTGCTGAGACTGCAGTTGTTCAGGGATGCTCATGGTAAGTAGCTCTTTGTGTCCATCCTCTTGCTTTATTTTGAGGTTTGTTTTGCATAACAGTGCAAACGGGGACAGCTTCCCCCTTCTAGGATGTGCTGCTTGTTGAATTCACATCCATTAACAAGCTGTTTGAAGCAAGTTAATGCCACATTAATTTACTGTAACATCTGATTCTTCCTGCCTATTCTAAGGATTACTTAGACAACAGATCATCTCCTAAATGGTATCTCATAAAAGGTCTGAAGTCCCCTCTCCCAGAAAAGTGTAGCTATGATTATTAATTCAGAAGAATAGTTTATGTGACACTAAAATATAGGCAACAAAAGAAATAAAGTAAAAGATGTTGGCGTACTATATATGGTTAAAATTATTGGCAGAGCTAATCTGTAGAGAGATCCTTGAGATTGTTACTTAACAGGGGCCAAGTAATATATTACTATTAATCAGCTACTTATCCATTCTCCTTTTTCTTCCCAGTTTTCTAGGCAATCCTGGAATCAGGGACCTCAAGTCATGTTTCATCCTCTAGTTTCCCTGAAAACATTTATTTACACGTTGAAGTTACTGGATGTATGTTCTGACAGAGGTATTTGCTTACATGCTCCCGCTTAGGAGCCTTTGATCTCCTGCAGACTGAAGCTTCACTGAGACTTTGGTTTGCTACTTTTCATAACTCCTTTGGGCCTGATTTTTCTAGGCTAATCAGATAAGTTATTTTGAAAAGTACTTGATTTTCTAACCTCACCATCACATACCCCTTTTGCAGGTGAGCTCCACTTCTAAGCAACTTCTACAGTGGCCAGCGTCTCATGGTCACTGATTGACTGACTCAGACATCACCTTGGGAGAGTCGTGATGAAGCCACCTGGGCTCTTCGGTAATACAGGACGTTGGCAGCTGTAGCAGAAGACTCCAAGTTCTCTAAAAAACCACAAGAACAGGGTGTAGTGCCAGTGTAAAATCAAAGTAAGTGGAAGTGGCCTAAACCAGAAGTACTCCTGAAAGAGCGATGACTTACTGTGAGTTTTGGAGATACTGTCAGTTTTGACACACTGTAAGAGCTGACCCTCTTTGTGTTGCCCAGGTACCTGGTACTGCAGTGTGTCGCCAAAAATTATCTGCAAGTAGGACACAGGCTATCGCTTGCAGACTTCAGGGCCAAGAAAATCCTCTCGTATCTCAGTGTCTGCTGGCTGTAGTTCCAGGCTCTGTCAGTGTGTATGGGAGCAAGCTGGCTGTAGTCTCCTTTTCTGGGAAGTTTGCTGCTGAGAAGCACCCCCACAAGCACCAGCATTCCCAAGGCACTCAAGCAATGAGCACTGGTGACAAACTTAAGTTTTGTGGGGTTTTGAGATAGATGTCTCCATCCAGGTTTAATGACATCATTCTACTCCACTTAAATGCTATTCATCTTTCTTTCCATTTTCCTAATTTTTCCAGGAAAAAGTGCAAAAATGGATTTTCAGTCTATAAGACAAAGATTACTCTTTGCAGCACAACACAGAATTTTTTAAGTAGTACATTATAATTTTAATTTTCCTGAGTATATACAAGACAGTATAGTATATAGGACAGTACCTATCTTAAAGGCACTATTATCTAGATATATATTTTTTAGAGTAGTTGGTAGCTAAAACTGTCCATATTGCACTGACGAAGTAAAATTCACACTTGTTAGGCTCTTATTTCATCCTCTTTCCTATAGTCTCACCTTTTTGGCCCTGCTAACTTTCATGTCCATAATGAACTCCATTTAGCTTCCCTGCAGTAGGACCTTGTCTTTGTTAATCACTGACCCAGCGGCGTGAAGCTGCATAGGAGAGCAGGCTTTTTTTTTTCCCCTGGATTTTCTCTACTTCCTACAGCAGTTGTAACTTCTAAGAAACGGCAGAACAAACAAGTATAAAAGATCAGGAAGATGGCCTGAAAAAATAATGTTTAAAAGATGTCTCATTCATTGTGCTCAGTTCTCCACTAGCAGCCAGCTACAGACTGACGGCTGAAATCTTAGGAGTTAATGAGATTACGTCTTTGGCGACTGATTGCTCGATGCTGTCTTCTCATTCAGCGGTGTCAGTCTTTTTTTCTTTTTTCTTCTTTTCAGTAACCATATATAAACTTCTCATGGAGATCAGCTGGGACCTCATGGCAGAAATCTCATTTAAAACAACTGGAAATGACTTCACCTTGGCCCAAGTCACAGCATAACAGCCACCTCCTCCTCCTCCAGCCCTGCTGTAAGTCAAACGCATTTTCTGGGCCGTTACTTTCCTCTGTCAAATGACCTTGAGCCTCTTCCTGTTGCCCCTTCTTTGCTTGGCTCAGCATGCGCATCCCTTCCTCTTTGTAAATACACCTGCATGCTTGCCTTTCTCAGCCACTGGAGGTACCGGTCCCTTCTCAGGCACTGAGACTCACATGTTTTAATTCATAGATGCCTATAGTAATTTGCTATGCTCTTGATTGTGGGGATTTTTTCCACCTTATTCAAAAAAAGGTTGATATGTCAGGTATGTAGTACTCAGCTACTGGTGTATTTCTCAGGGCTAATTCCTTTCTGCCTGCGCTTGCAGAGCGAGGGCAAGTCAGGTGAAAAAGTAGAGTAGTAACATTTCATACTTGCTTTGCTGGGGCATAAATGACTGCCAGATTTGTGAAGCAGGGGAGAATCAGCCCACCGTGACTCACAGCACGAACACAACACAGTTGGAAGAGCCCAGCTTGGGTGGTGTGCCTCCCTACTAATTGCGAAAGCTGAAATGCTAATAGACCTTGTGATCTGCTTCAGGTCAGGTAAAGGTCATCAGACCGCTTGAAACCGTTAGTCCTTTCCGTGGAAACTTTGTGAGATTCCCTAGGATCCTGCAGAGACAACCTGTGTGTTTGGTTACATGGAGAATCTCTGCTGGGAAACGGAGAGCTGGCGGACTGGTGGGAGAGAGGCATGGGGATGGCAGTGGTGTCAGAGGGGTGGTGAGGCGCTGGGATACCTTCTAGGGCAGAGTCATCACCCTTTGCTTTTTCATATTACACCATGGAAATACTCCTGTGAAACAAAGCTGCTTACTCTTTGCTACCAATCATCTCCCCGATCTTCATTCTCCTCCTAAAAGGCTGCATCAGCTTTTCCCAGCGCTGAGCACTGGGTTAGATTCGAGCACAAGCTGAAAATAACAGGGTGTAAGACAGGGAGGACACAATACTGAGCACTGTGCAATTTCTAGCTGATGTGGTGAACCCAGTTCCTTCAGCGAGGTAGTCTAGTGTGCATATAACTTAAAAGCATGTCCTGCTAAAATACAGGGGGCTCTTTGTGTGTATAAATACATGTGCATGCTAAAGTGCTCTGCTGGGTCGAGGCCAGGACGTTCAGCAGTGTGCGAGCTGAGCCCTTCCAGATGCCTCCAAAGATAAAATGAAAAGAAACCAACAGTCAGTCCTGGTTACATGGAACACAATCCAGCTTTTAAAAGGCTACTTTTGATAATTAGATATTTTGTGTGCTGTGGCAAGATGTGAATTATAAAACCACTAATAATAATGTAGTTCAGTCAGGGTAGCCTTGAAATTAGACCCCTAGCAGAGAGGTTGCACTGTATGATGATAGTACAGTACCATTTGTTTCAACACATTTAGCACTTCAGAATGGGATTTTTTTGTTAAACACCAGATGTTCTAGTGACCCAAGTGCTGACTTTAAAAGAAGACACAATAGAATAGTGTGTCAAGGTCAACAGCACAAATTAATCTGTATTATCGTGCTGTCATATTATACCATATGCCCCATATGAGCAAGATCTATGGCTAGTGCTTTCCTTACATGCAACTGTATGGGGTGTTTCAGTATAGAGATTTTGAGCTTCCCAAACCCTCAAATCCCCCTGAAAGAAATCTGATTCTTGCTTTGATAGTTTAAATTGTAAAGGTAACATCTTTACAGAGGGCGATGGGAATGTGTCTGTAATCTCACAGAACTGGAGAGACACGCAGCAACACAATGAAAAGTATGTCTGTTAATTGTAAATTCTGCATTTAAGGACTTAAAAAAAAATAATCTGTGTAGCTTGGTTGTCTGCATTTTTCTCTTGACTTAAAAACGTTACAGGGCACAAAAGAATAATCATTTACAAACATTAGAAATAAGTTTACCTTAAATAGATGCTTTTGTCTCCGTGAGTCCCCCGTATCCCTCCTCTTCCCTGCCCTGTGACTTCTAAGCTATTGCTGTAAGATGGCAGGATGTCAATGCCCCCAAAATTGAACCTGTGATTTGTTTTTCTTTGATTTATGGGCTTGTAGTCAATAAACTTTATAAAGGAAAGTATCAGACTGAGCAATTGATCAAAGATAAGCAGATTCTTGTCCTTTAAAAGCATTTCACCCCAGTAAGCAAGGACCTCATTCATCTTTTACAACCACTCTTGCAGCTTTCAGCTGAGAAAGGACTCGCTGCTGACTACAGCCCCTTCTGCTGAAAAGTCCCCTATTCTTGCATCTGAGCTGAGATTTTTAAAATTCGTTGCAGCAGTATGCTTCTCTTCCATATTATTTGCTATCTCTAAAAGGGCAGATTGTTTGCATGTTGTTACTAAAGGTAAATCTCCTTGCCGTGTAGAGAGGAAAAGGCTTCTGTTTTAAACCGTCGGAGGCTTGGACTGTTGTTTTGCAGAAACAGTATTCATTTTCTTTGTTATTTTACAAAACAAAACATAAAAAAGGGTTCCCATTTGTTCTTTTAGTAGTATCTGAATTTCCCTTTGAGTAAGGCAAATGTTATCCTGCATGTTTTGCTTCTCTGAAGCACAGATGGTGTGCATATGCAGATTGGTGATTTTCTAATCAATACAGTGACACTTGGGAATATATGTAAGTATTGTAATAATGCATTAGTCAGGAGTGATGTTGTAACACACTGAGATCATACACATAAATCTAAGACACCATGTCTAGACACCCCAGGGAAGATGGCATGCCATGGGTTAGAGCAAGCATTAAGGAAGTGCAATATTTCAAATATGATGGGAAAATAATGCAATTTGCAGACTTTAATAAAACCATTGGGGAATTAATTTCACTAAGGGTACACTCTCTCCCAAAACATCCACGTTCCTACGTTTGCTTCATGGATAATCAGAATGAGAGACACTTTACCTGCTATCTCAGGCATAAATACGGTACGATATCTATGAATTGTGCTTTATCTTTAATGTGCTGAATATGAAAATAATCCCTTTATAGGTAGTGCTTTGGTAGTATAAAACTGCATTATGCAAACAGTGCACAGACAGCATAAACCTTGGAGATTCAGAATTTGAAGAGCTTATAAATTAATCTCATAAGTGTTGATTTGAGCATGCTTAGGGAGCGCGCTCAGCTGTAAAACTTGACCAACCTAACCTTCCCAGTTTTAATTATTAGCTTTTTGATGATCAAATATTAGATGAAGATGTGCGATTTATGACTTTTCCGTGTGAATAAGTTTCCTTTCTCTGAAAATATTTTTTTTTTTTAAAGAATCTTTGCTGCCTTTGACTGCTTTTGGTTATTTTGTTGTCTCTGTATAGCTCTTGGCATGTAATTTTAATCAGCCAACCGCCTTTTAAATTTTTACCAGCTGATAACTACTCACAAGCAAGTAACTTGCAGTACCATGCCAGGAATGTTAAGATAAAAATGTCAATTTAAACCTGGCCAAGGATGACAGTCATAGAATCATAGAATCGCTTAGGTTGGAAAAGACCTTTAAGATCATCAAGTCCAACCTTTAACCTAGCACTGCCAAGTCCACCACTAAACCATGTCCCTAAGCACCACATCTACACGTCTTTTAAATATCTCCAGGGATGGTGACTCTACCACTTCCCTGGGCAGCCTGTTCCAATGCTTGACAACCCTTTCAGTGAAGAAATTTTTCCTAATACCCAATCTAAAACTCCCTTGGCACAACTTGAGGCCATTTCCTCTTGTCCTATTGCTTTTTACTGGGGAGAAGAGACCGACACCCACCTCGCTACAACCTCCTTTCAGGTAGTTGTGGAGAACGATAAGGTCTCCCCTCAGCCTCCTTTTCTCCAGGCTAAACAGCCCCAGTTCCCTCAGCTGCTCCTCATAAAACTTGTTCTATAGAACCTTCACCAGCGTCGTCACCCTTCTTTAGACGTGGTCCAGCACCTCAATGTCTGTCTTGAAGTGAGGGGCCCAAAACTGGTGCAGCCTCACCAGTGCCAAGTACAGG